>NC_079426.1:25259078-25466801 GCF_026213295.1 Gadus chalcogrammus
AGATTTCCCCAGTGAACACCCTCCTCGCCTGGAGAATGACAGTCATTGTCGCTAGGCGAGGAGCTTTCAGTTTCTAAGTTAAACGTTACCCTCCTTTCGGTTGAGGGGGCTTCAGAGAGTTCCCCTTGAGGCAACTCTCTATTGTCCCCATTGAGGTCGCCTATTCCCTGAATAATCGATTCTAAGAAAAAGGGGTCTGAGGTGTCCGCATCAGGGTTAATTTGAACTGGGTTGTTATGGTGATCTTCTATCACCTGGTCGATTACCTCTTGCATTTCTACCGCTAACGTGCTTCCTATGTATCCCACGTCACGTGGGGTGTCATCCGAGATTTTTAAGGGTGTTTTAGATTTCCTTTTTCGGGTTGGATAGCTTGGTCCACCTAAGGTGGGCCATTCTTCGAAAGAATAAGTGATTACAACGTTGGACATGCTTTCTACTATACCAGCCACCTCCGTGTCTGCCGTAGCTCTAGCTGGTCCGCTATTGTTTTCAGTCATTCCTCCTGTCTCCGGTGTGGGGGTTTCAGGAGCTCCATCTAGCTGTATAGGCTGGGTTAAGCCAGTGATTAGTTAACAGTTTTTATTAGTATAGGAAAGGGGAAAGGAGTTTTTTGGTCAGAGTCTTCTTGACACTGACCCTAGATGTTAGTTACTCTTTACCCGTCCCGCCACATAATTAGTGTAACAGATTACAGCCCATGCCGGATCTATTTCAACAACCGTGCTTAGTACACAGGCTGTGGTCATTATTGCTACCTGACTAGCTATTTTCTCACATTGTTTCCGTAGACTGCCTTGGGAGTTCCTATTGAGCTGGTCTAAGTAGGTGAGGTAGATAATAACCAGGCTTACAGCCACTCCTAGATTAATGAGTGTCTTGTTCTCCCCTCCTAAATATTCTATAGCACGTCCTAGTATGGAGACAACATACATGAGAAAATTCACACAAGTCCATCCCCTTAGCTTGACTGGTAGGTACATCTGATATAGGAATATAATATTGTAGGATGGAATGATTGCTCCAGTAAAATAAAAAGCTGCATAGGCCTTAAGTAGGTATAGTAATGCTAATGCTCCTCCCATTAACCTTCCTTCTTTTAAGAGGTGGAAGCAGGCCATGACAGAGTACATAACTATAGCAAACATGTCTCTATAGAATATGGTTCGAAATATTACCTGGGTTAAGCCAGTGATCTCGGACTCTCCCGGGGTGCAATTGTTTGCTCCCTCCATTGGTGTCGAGGTCATATTGCTTGCCATATTCTATCAGGATTTCCGGGCTGCTCAAGTTTTGCTTCTGTCTGGGCTCGATGTGGAGTGAAGGTAGAATCTGTAGGACTTGGCTGCAGCTTGATTCTTGTCTCTTGTGAGTCTATATGTGTTGGTCTGTTTGTTAAGATAAAATCATGTGGTATAGGCCGGCCTACTTCACGCATTACTCTCCTCCTGCTTCTTTACATTGGACGATTGTTTGCTACAGAAATTTCTTACGAGTTGCCCAAGGCCTATTTTGATCATATAGTATATGACCCCTAAGCATAAAAGGCCCAGCAAGCCATACCCACACCATGTGAGGAGGGTTTTTATTAGAGGCCAGATCCACCCTCCTATGGTGTATATTATGCTTTGTGTAACGTCACCTGCTGTTGTCAGGGCAGCTCCACCAATGTGGAGCTGCAGTGACCCCCAGCAGGTTCATGTGGTTCCTCTTGGGGAACCTTTTGCTCCGTGTACATAGCCGTTAACAACCTCTGGGTCTTGCAGGTTGGCTACATCCTTGCTGCATTTTTTTTATCTTTCTTCAACCCTGTCCATACAGGGAGAAAACATTTGGTATTGCACTTCACACATGTTCCTGGTGTCACATGTGTACCTGTTGAAGTTTAGTTCTCTAAACTCTGAATGTGGCCCTTCGGGCCCTTGGCCCTCATAAAGGGGGTTCTCTGACCACTTGGTGGTGGTGCCGTGTGATCCGCTCGCCCCTGCCATCTGAAAAACAGGGTTTAGGTGTGTCCAAGAGTTATTGTTTCGCGATCCGCTTTTAACTAAATAATGTGGAACTAGTTCCCAACATCCTCCCATTAAAGCGGGAGCGAAATTGATAGGCTCCTCCCAGTCCCCCCGGGTTTACAGCAGAGCAACATACAACATGGTGAGGCTGATCGTGAGAGAAGGGGGGGCAAGGCAGATACATCATGTTCGCATATAAAACTTTTTTCCAGATAAATAGATTTTTATGACCGCAAGTCATTTCTATAATTGCTAATTTTATACATCCGACGTCCAAAAATTCACTCCGTAGTATCACCGCAATTTCATTCAATACTCCATTTTTACATTCATCATTAGTATTATCAATCTTCGCTGCTATTTTATTCATACAGGTTTTTTCATTAATACACGGGTATTTGTCAGGGTCTATATCCCTACACCTGTATCCTGGCACTCCCTGCCTCTTTCCTCTCGGTGGGTTATACATTTCGTATTCCTCCTCTCCTGCATTCTCTTCTTCACACCTCTCTTCTTCTAAGAAAGGTGGTTGTGGTCTTTGTTTGCTCGTTGACTTTGATTGTTCCTTGGCGGAATTTTGATTCCGGGTAGGGTGTTCCTCCTTTTGTGCCTTCAGGGATCTGTGGGACCCTTCTGGGTGTTTATGAGATGGGAGTGTGTGACTTTCTTCCCTTTGTTGCCGGCGGGGTTCGGGATACCGATAGTCAGGTACCGGGTATAGGTCATGAGTCCTCTGCACTCGACTATGCATGGGGTCTCCTCCACGGTTAGGGTTGATCAGTCCCCTAACTGGGATTGGCCTTACCAATATTGGAGCCGGATTTGGATCTGGGGTGGCCATGTCCATTGGTGCTGGATGTTGTACCGGATCATGGTCCCGTTCCGCGTCGACCAAGAATGCCGGATGGTGTGGCCCCACTAGTTCCGATCCCCCATAGTTATATGCGGGGGGCCTGTATTGGTCAAAACCCTGGGTCCCCGGGGCCGGTGGAGCCCCCGGTCGTGTTGGCTCCCCTCTTTGTGGTCCGTAGATTAATTCGGCTTGGGGGGTCCCTTTACTCCGGGGTTGGTCGAGAGTTACTCGATCTGTCAATTGTTCCGTCAATTCTTCATACTCTTCTACCGAGTGGGTCACCAAAGTGAAGCGAATGGTGGGGTTTTCCCAGATCAGTCTATGGAAGGCCAAGGTAAACGCATGTGTTTCATATTGGAAACCACCACCTCCAAACACTGGCAGGACAATCCTGATTGGGGGGGGGTCTCCCATATCGAGTACCGTCTGTATTCCTAGGTTCATCACTTCCTCTAGCACCACCTGTTGGTCTTTGACCGTCTGGTGCCCCTGCCTGGGGAGGTAGCAGCAATGCACTATTCCCACCAGTCCATGCTCCTTGTTTGTTTGTAGGTGGGCTGATGGGGTGTGGAATGGTAGCCGGTTATTTAGCCTTTGATCCTGAGTAAATCTATCCGTTAGCGTGGGGAATCTATCCCTCAGTGCTCGAGCGGCACCCGAATCATGAGCTAGATTTGGATTGGTGGGATTCAACATGTAAACCTTTTCTCCTGGTCCTCGGGGCAGGGGACAGCTACACAGGTCGCCCTGGTATATGGTCACCTGTCCCTCCTGCCATGGTCCTCTTATGAAATCTGAGGGCGCCCATGGCCCTGGTACTCCGGACCCAGGTATCTCTATCACCTGGGAGTCTCTTCGAGGAGGGACCGGGGAAAGGGAGTGTGGCGTTGGTGCTCTCCATGGTCCTCCATGTCCAGGTCCTCCCTGAGGCTCATCATATCTTTCCGAGATCTCCCCGTCCTCCAGGGTATCTATCTCGGCATCTCGCTCCCCTATCTCCGAGGCAGCCGTTCTGCTCATGTTTTATTTTTATTTATTTTATTTTTAATATCGCAACTTTTAGGGGGAATTTTTACTTTTAACACAGGTTACTCCTTTTTTTAACCTAATCTATATTTAGGTGGGATTTTGTTTTCAGATAAGATAACTTATTTTACTATCTCCTATTGAAACTTCTAAGTGGACTTTTATTTATTTAACTCAGGTTGCCTCTTTATTAATGGACTTTTATCTTTGACTAGAATTACTCTCTTATCAAACTAACTATACTTAATCTTACTTACGCTCCGGGGGTTAACCCGTTTTACCAGGTGGAATATTATTTCTTATCACAAATCAAATTACTCCATGACGAGAAATAACTCCGTATGAGACCTGCTTTATCTAACTAGGGAAGGGGCAAACCTTTTATTACCAGGCGGAAATCAGTCATACGCAAGAATGCATCCTCAAGAGACCTATACAACTAGGTAGGATGTCACCCTCATCAGATACAACTACTTTAGCCACCTGCTTCAATACTTTAGGGGGCCAACCCTTTTATTATAAGGTAGAATGTTATTTCTTATCACAAACCAAATTACTCCATGAAAAAAAATAAATCCTTTAGCAACCTTTTTATTAATAGGGGGAGGGGTAACCTTTTATTACCAGGTCGAAAGTATGCTATATCAGAGAATGACCCCGTTGCCAACCTATATAACTAGGTGGGATATCACCCTCGCCAAATATAGCTCCTCTGCCACACCTGCACTATACTATAAGGGGGGGGGAAGAGGGGAAAAAACTTTTTCCTAGACAGACCAAGCTTTTATCACGAACCAAATTACTCCATGACAAAAGATGACTTTTTTAATACCTTCATAAACCAGGGGAGGGGAGACCCCCTTGGCCAGGCGGAAAATCTGCTCTATTAAGAATAACTCCGTTGCCAACCTATATAACTAGGTGGAATATCACCCTTAACAAATTAAATTCCTTCGTCCACCTGTTCTATTTACTATGAAGGGGGGGGGGGATAGACCCTCTCTACCAGGTGGAAAATTATCTCTATTAAGAACAACCCCGTTACCAACCTTACGACAAGGTGGAACGTCAACCTCAACAAATTAACTTCTTCGCCTACCTGCTTTAATCCACAAAAAGGGGGGGGGGGGGGTGGGCGGGGCTAGAAACCCTTTCTAGCAGGTGGAAATTTAGCTCATAACTTATTTTGCCAACCTGCGTTAATCCACAAAAGGGGGGGGGGGGAACAAGGAAAAAACCCTCTGTAACAGGTGGGAAACGAGCTCTATTAAGAAATGACTCCGTTGCCAACCTATACAACTAGGTGGAATATCACTCTCAACAAATATAACTCCTTTTAGTCACCTGCCGTATTCACCATAAAGGGGGGGGAAAACCCTTTTTTTTTTCACCAGGTGGAATATTATTTCTATGAAGTGTAACTCCGTTAGAGACCTGCGCGCTACGGTGGAATATTACCTTAGAAAGAAATAACTCCTTTACTAACCTGCTTTAATATCTTTCAGGTGGCTAGCCTATTGTATCCGTAACGATTATTTAGGTAAGGCTGTCTGGTTTTTCGGACCAGTCAGGCCTCCTAACATAATATAGAAGATTATTCAGGTAAGGCTGTCTGGTTTTTTAGGACCAGTCAGGCCTCCTAACATAATATAGAAGATTATTCAGGTAAGGCTGTCTGGTTTTTTAGGACCAGTCAGGCCTCCTAACATAATATAGAAGATTATTCAGGTAAGGCTGTCTGGTTTTTTGGGACCAGTCAGGCCTCCTAACATAATATAGAAGATTATTCAGGTAAGGCTGTCTGGTTTTTTCGGACCAGTCAGGCCTCCTAACATAATATAGAAGATTATTCAGGTAAGGCTGTCTGGTTTTTTCGGACCAGTCAGGCCTCCTAACATAATATAGAAGATTATTCAGGTAAGGCTGTCTGGTTTTTTCGGACCAGTCAGGCCTCCTAACATAATATAGCAGATTACCTGGTTTTTTAGACCAGTAGGCGCCGTTCTATTATCGAAGACAAAAACGGCCTGGCTTTTTAGACCAGTAGGACCCGTTCAATTTCGAAGACAGAGACGGCCCTGGCTTTTTAGACCAGTAGGCGCCGTTCTCTCCTCGAAGACAAAAACGGTCTGGCTTTTTAGACCAGTAGAACCCGTTCAATTTCGAGGACAGAGACGGCCCTGGCTTTTTAGACCAGTAGGCTCCGATCAATTTTCGTAGACAAAAACGGCCTGGCTTTTTAGACCAGTCGGACCCGCTTAACTTGAAAATTAAATCGCATTAAAATAAAATTAAAGTGGAACGTTACTCTTAGCACAATTACCTATCTTATCAGACTATTTTAATTTTTAGGTGAGATGGTACCTTTATAAAATTATTTTATTTATATTTATTTTATTTTTTATTTTATTTTATGGGGCTAACTTAATTTATTCTTTAAATCCATTTAGATAGGGCTGCCTGGTTCTCCTGACCAGTCGGGCCTCTGTTTTAATTTTGAAGTCAAAACGGCCTGGCTTTTTAGACCAATCGGGCCAGTTTAACTTGAAAATTAAATCGAATAGAAATAAAATTAAGGTGTAACGTTACTTTTAGCACAAATACCGATCTCATTAGACTACTTTATTTTTAGATGAGATGGTACCTTTAACCCCAATAATGTATTAGGCACGCTAACAAGCAGAAATAACCAAAACTTGATAATTGTAATATAATCAAAAACCATCGACCATTGCCAACCAATAATCAATAATTTAAACCAAATACAACAATCATAGCTATCAATGCCAATGAACATCAATCAATTTTCCCACAATTCAAAACCAAGACTGCCTAGTCCTTTGTCTAGTCACAGCCTCACAAGACGCAAATATGGGGAAAAAACAACTATCAAGTTACAATCGCAACAGGATTACAATCCTTGATCACTCACAAGCAATAATCAATAACCACAACAAATCACAATGCAACTATAGTTTATTAATATCAATGATCGAAAATTAAGACCAAGACTGCCTAGTCCGTGGATTAGTTACAGTCTTTTTTATTTTAGGTGTGCGATTCGTGCACTGGACTGCCTAGTCTCTTTGACTAGCTACAGCCCCACGTTGGGCGCCATGTCGAGTGTTGGACACCGCACTCGCGGTGATTTATAGGAACGATCGCGTACGACACACACACACCGCTCCGCAGGGGTGTGCTTTGTGTTTTGTGTGTGTGTGAGTCTGGGTGTCGCACGTACGCTCCCCGGGACCAACCAAGGTCGAGCCCGCTTGTCTCCGTGAATCGTCGGTTTCACGGAGGCGCTCGGTCCGGCTCGGCTCAGTCGTGATACGGTCCGACCCAGGTCACTCTGTTAAGTCCCTTCACAACAGTTTTACTTTAATACAAATTCAGACCCGTCCGTTTTAGCGGGACCAAAGTCTCTCGAATACAATAATAATAGTTAACACGAAATGATGATGTATCTTTTTTGCCTTGTCACCCCCTATACACGTCAGTCACAATCAACCATTGCCTGTACAATGCGCCACTCACCGTGAGGGGATCAGCTGGGAGAGCGCGTGTCGTTCTGCTTTGCCTGTGTCGAGGAGTCGACAGGGAAAAGGACTCGAACGATTGAGTTAACCTACTACAAATGTAGTCAGGTAGATTTATTATTAGGTCCAATAAACAAAATAACTTTTACAACTGAGTATAGATTTGAAAAGAAAAGACAGTAAAAAGAAGAAGAAAATAGATGAAGAGTGGACAGGCCTTTTAACCTAAACTATTGCTAATTCTAAGAGGGGATCCTAATTGAGCCTTACCCAGGAGGGGTAGGCAGCGCTTGTAAGTAGGGGAGGGGAATCCTATTAAAACTACCAAATGCACTCGAGTGGCTCGAGGACGGTGTTTTATGACTAAATCTACTAAAAAGCCACCAGCTATTCTCGAGAGGAGCTCAAGGCAGGTGGGTTTTTAGATCTACACTACCAACGTTTCCCGAGTGGAGCCCAGGAATTTTACGTTCAAGCAAACTCTCGTGCCTCAATACAACGCACGACCCCGAGAGCTGCCTTTTTCTTTCGGGAAGACGGTTCTAGGACTAAACCACCAACTTTTCGTCAAGAGGAGCTTGAGGTTGGATTTTCTAAATCTAAACTAAAAAGAAAACAGAGTCTGAACCGAGCGCTTACGGTGTCAGAGTCTTTTTAAGCTAAAAAAACCTATTGCTATGAAGGCCGCTGTTTTTTGGAAGCAGAAGAGCAGGAGCAGAGCAGAGCGAGAACACACGGCACCACACCAGCAGCAGAAGAACCAAAAAGACCCAGAGAGCACGAGCTAGAGAGAGAGAGTGGGATTTCTCTGCAGATTTCCCTGTTTTACTCTCCTGATAACAACAGATCCTTTGATAAACGTTCCAGAGTTTCCCTTATTTTGCCCAAGGGGCAACACAAGGAGCTTGAAGTTGTGTTCATACATCATGGGGTCTAAAGGGACACATGTTCTTTGTATTCCTCCAATGTTTCTCCACGAGGAGACATGTTTAAGCATTCAATTTACTACATAAAAGTGTATATAATGTAACCAGTTAGCCCTATGGTAAGACATTTTAAGGCACATAATCTTAACACATAAGAAAATCTAAAGTAAGCAATTTACTTTCACACAAGCAGTTATAAAGAAACCAATTTTCTTTATCCTAAAATATATATAAGCATTGAAGAAGTTATAAGGTAAACAATTTACCTTATCATAAAATATATGTAAGCATTGAAGAAGTTATAAGGTAAACAATTTACCTTATCATAAAATATACTTGATACACAATAAGTTATAAAGAAACCAATTTTCTTTATCATAAGAGATACACAAAAAGTTATAAAGAAACCAATTTTCTTTATCATAAGATATGAGATACACAAAAAGTTATAAAGCAATTAATTTACTTTATCATAAGATATGAGATACACAATATATATGGTGATCTTGTTGAAAGCATGGTGTCACAGCATGATTCTGGAGTGATTCTGGAACGGCTAGGTGCATCAATATAGTGAGTCCTATCGGGACACACGTCACAGGCTTTGACATTTCATGACGCATCATCTCGACCCCAGTTTGAACATCAGTATTTTTGTTTCTCCAGGTGGATTGTCCCCCTATGTACTGCAGGGTGGATGCGACTGTGCCCATCCTGCGGATATGGCGCGATGAGGGGGCTGAACTGTGGCAAGACTTTCGCCTGTCCAGACGTGCCATGAACAGCCTGCAGAGGCTCCTGGACAGGGGGCAAGATCATGGTTGGGGGAATCAATTTGAAATCCTGATCTACACCTATTGGCTTGCCCATGGACTGTCATACCGGGTGGTATCCAGTGTGTTCAGTGTACCGAAGGCAACTGTGCACAGAGTAATACACCGGGTGGCACAAAGTATATGGAAAAATTTGAACAGGGTGATCTCCTTCCCACAGGCCTATGAGGAGCTGAAAGCAGTGGGGCAAGGGTTTGCGATCTATCAGGGACCCCTGCTTTTGCAAATGTTGTTGGGGCGATCGATGGAACCCATATTCGGATCAAGCCACCACCACGACATCGATTAGACTATCTAAATTACAATAATTTCTATTCAATTAACATGCAGGCCATATGTGATGCAAAGGGGACATTTTTGGACATTTTTGTGGGCTACCCAGGGTCTGTCCATGACACAAGGGTAATGAACAACAGTTCTTTTTATTTGACTGCCAGGTATCCACCGCCGGGTTACATGCTCTTAGGTGATGGTGGGTACTCCAAGGCACGTTCTGTGATAGAGCGGGCCTTCGGGATGATGAAGACAAGGTGGAGGTCAACCCTTTTCCGGGCGCTAGAAGTCAAGCCTACCTTTGCCCCCCAGGTCATTGCTTCCTGTGCCTTCTTGCACAATGTCTTCTTAAACAATGGAGACACACTGGATCCTGATGAAGACATTGCCAGGGATGACCTTGACCCCCATCCCCCTCAAGAACAAATTGGACCAAATGAAACACCAGGATTTGTTATCCCAGACTCGCTGGCTGCCCAAGTCTCATATGAATTTTAACTGTTATCACTTGTAAATAGTTTTTCTACAGTTACCTGTTGGTTTTTATTACGCTTACTTATCACTTGTAAATAGTTTTTCTTGTTGGTTTTTATTACGCTTACTTATCACTTGTAAATAGTTTTTCTTGTTGTTTTTTATTACGCTTACTTATCACTTGTAAATAGTTTTTCTACAGTTACCTGTTGGTTTATGTTCCCTTACAAGTTTATCCTGATGATTATGTTCATACTGTGTTATTTATTTGTTGATTGATAGTTGTTTTAAAACTGATTGATAAATGTTTTAAAACTATCTGCTTCTTGTAGCATTTATCACACATAGAAAAAACTTTTGTAAACAAGAATATTTTATTGTTCTACAAGTAACTTTAAAATTAGAAATATATATAACAATAATAAATAGCATAAATTAATAAATAGCAATAAATATAAATATATATAACAATAATAAATATGAATAATAAATTAATAAATATAAATATATATAACAATAATAAATAGGAATAATAAATAGCATAAATTAATAAATAGCAAGAATAAAAAACATAGGAACAACAATAATCAATAATAATAATTTGTTGACCATCCTCTCAAAGAGATCCAGAAAGCGATCCGTCTTGGCCTCACTTTCTTCATGGCGCCTCTGCTCCTGAAGGGCCTCCTCAGCCAGGAGTTCTGCCAGTGTTTTGGACCTCCTTCGTGGTGGTATGATTGATGTGGTAGGGTGTACTCGGGTGCTGGCTGCTGTCGGGGGTGCTTGGGTGTAGGGCTCCACCATCTCCTAAAGCAGGGGTTTTCAAAGTGTGAGAGAGTGAGCCCCCCCTCAGAGATAAAAATTCAGCTGAGCCCCCCCCCCCCAATTTTTTTTTCTAATACCTGTGTTTTGAAAGCTATTTTAATTATTTTACACATTTCAAACATCTCCGATCATAATTTTAAAACATTTGGAACATATTTTTGAAACATTTGAAACAAATTTTTTAACATATCTTTTAAACATATTTCTGAAACATTACAACATCTTTTTGCGTTTTTAAACAACACAATTTAACAACTTTATCTAAGCATGTTTTAGCTTAACCTTTTTTAAATACATTTGAACATCTTAGTCTGTGTAAACTGCCAGTTTACAGATTCATTCAGGGTACCCAACTCTGAATTTTCTGAGTCGAATCAGATCTGCCTTTTCAGTCCAGAGATTCGACTATTCGGCGGGGTTTGTTTACCGGCGTTGCTATGGTGACCTAAATTATTATAAGCAACTGAAAACGACGCCTGTTTGAAACTAAAACTGTGATTCTGAAAAAAGTATAAATGCTATCAAAATTCCGTTTAGATAGTATTGAAGATACAAGTGTGTAGATTTGTTTAATGGTTTGAATGATGGTAAACGGTTGAAAAGGGAATGAGTTACGATGTCTAGAAGTAGGTGTATCAGAATGGGCTGACGTCTTCAATGAAAACATCTGAAAACGAAGCGGTATGAAACTAAAACTGTGATTCTGAAGACATTTTAAATGATATCGAAATTCTGATTAGATATTATTGAAGATACAAGTGCGTAGATTTGTTAAATGGTTTGCACGAAGATAAACGGTTGAAAATTGATTTAGTTATGTATGTTACTTCTACAGTTGAAGTAGGACTGTTGATTTGAATAATCGTCTTTCAGGTTTTTTTTGTTTGTTTTTTCTCACGTCGCGCCCCCCCTGAAGAACTCTGGCGCCCCCCAGGGGGGGCGCGCCCCACAGTTTGAAAACCACTGTCCTAAAGAAACAATGCAAGTCAGTTGTTAGAAGTCATTTTCTTTAGAAATGTTCAGCTAATATCTCATGAAACGTTTGAATAGCAGTTAGTGAAATTCATGAGACAACATCACCCTCACCATGAGGATAACCATGGGGTCTTGAATAGATGACACAAGGACTGGTGGGTCAATTGCTGGCCGGGCACCAAGAACCTCGTGCATCAAGTCATAATACTGCCACGTCGCCACAGTCACCTCCCCACTTTCAGTCCCCGACCCAGTTTTTGGAGTCCTCAAATCCTGAAAAAACAAACACACACACAAACACACACACGGACACGGACACAGACACAGACACAGACACAGACACACACACACACACACACACACACAGCAAATACTCAATTACAACAAAAACAATGGTCTCGTTTGGTTGATACATTCATTAGACAATTGGTAATTGTTTAATCAAAATAGACACATACCTTGTACTTCTTTTTAAGGTTCTCCCACTTCTTAGAAGCCTGTTGCCTGGTCACTTTCCCCTCCATCCCCATTTCTTCCAGAAAAAGCCTACATCACAGCCAACGTACAGTTTAACGACACAGACATTCAGTGGGCTATTGAGCTCAACACAGAAATACCAAAGTAGAAAACAGACGCAAAAATGAAAAGTTTGAACAACGTAAGACTCACTCCCACTGTTTTCTGGCGATCATTTTCGATTTTAGGAACTCATTGTCCCTGGTCGCCCTGAAATTAATGAGCGGTCTGGTCTCCTGTGGTGTCCCTGAGGTAAAAGTGGAAAGGAAATCTTCAGTTTGACAGGCGAGCGACGTAGCCTAGGTGGCAGCTTTACCGATATCAAAGCAGTGCGCCGGTATAATCAACATAGGAATAGTAGTAGTAAGCAAATCCACTGCACACAAATTTTACTCTAAACCTTAACATGTCATGTCAAGGGTTATCGGATATCTATCTCAACAAATAGCGATAGCGGAACACATTAGCTTTGGCTTCTAGTGATTCAAAACAAACTTGACTAGTGAATCAAAACAAACTTGACTAGTGATTCAAAACTAACTTCACAATTAAAAAACCCTCGAAAATAGTATTATTACACCAGTCTGCCGTAATTAAAGTGCTGAAAATACTTACATTTGTGCGTGTCCTTCGCTTGAGCCATCGCTGCTGTTTGTTTATTTGACGATTTCGGTTGGCCACTTGAGAGCGCCAAAATCTTGTATGTATAGTTCAACAGTTATTTACCGTTATGTCATGTTTTATATCGAGCTCAGAGATCGCATTGTCCGTGTATGACTTCGAGCCGAATATACAACTTTACAGCATGAGTCCGAATGATAACAACTAGTAAAATGCATTTTCGGCCGGATTTTCCTCGAAGCCCTCCCTTTAAAGTGTGGTCCTTGGATAGCTTCGTTTCAAGGGCTACGTAGCCTTTTGTCTTCGCCCTAGCCCTTAACCCAAATGAGAATTGGGACACCCTTACCCCTTCAAAACAAGGGGGAGGGGTAAGGGGGAGGGTTAAGGGGTAGAAATGGGATGCAGCCTAAAATTGTACCAGGGGGGAAAATTGTACCGGGTACGTAATCAGTTGTCAATTGCCAGGCAACGGACAACAGATTACTTAAGGGGTTGTCCGTTGCCAGGCAGGTTTCAATCGCGCTCATGTTGCCGAAGACGAAATAATATAATACAGACAACGGATCGCTAGATAACACTTGTTTTTACTTCATATTTGTATTGCAATTAATTGTTTAATCGAATTTAGCTAGTAAACTGAGTGTTAGATAATAGATAGAGAATAGATAGATAGATAGATAGATAGATAGATAGATAGATAGATAGATAGATAGATAGATAGATAGATAGATAGATGGGTAGATAGGTGAGCAGCCATTTACTAACTGGTAAATGTTTTCTATCATTATTATTCACGTTATCCCCATAACATTTAGCTATTACTGTGTAGGGAAATAGATAAATACAATGCAAATATAAAGTTTGGAACGCTAATAAATGTAATTTGTAAAATAAGTGTTATATGTCTTGTCGCGCTCAATGAATGAGTTCGCGAATGTTCAAGAACCTACCCACGTCATTCGACGCGCGAATGTTCAAGAACCTTCCCACATCATTCGACGCGAACGCCGGTTGGCAGGCAACGGGCGACGATCGTCTGTTGCCAGGCAGAATTGATTACTATGGATGACGTAGGCCGGTACAATTTTAACGTGACACCGCCATCGCTCTAAGGCTCCTCCCTATCATGTGGGACAGCGTGTCTGGCTGTCGACCCGGGAAATTCCGCTCAGGGTGGAGTCTCGGAAAATTGCACCCCGCTTCCTTGGTCCATACCCCATTGAAAGAATTATTTGCCCCGCTGCCGTCCGTCTGCTTCCCCCCAAACCCCACCGTTCGCTCATTAAAGACTTTCTGGAGAAACATCCCATTCCCCCAGTTAAGACGGCAGGAGGCGTCCGTAGGAGGGGGGGGGGGGGGGGGGGGTTACATTCCTGTTTGTGCTTTTCTGTTTGTTTTGGCTTAACATGTACTTTTGACTCCACCCTGCTACTCCTGTCTTTATTTGAAGTGCTGCCTTTTTGTGAACACACCTGTTGCTAATGTGTGGTGATTGGTTTGTTGGTATTTAAGCTCAGTGTGCTCATTAAAAATATTGGAATCATTATTGACAGTGACCCAAGTTTCAGTAGCCACATGAAGGCAATCACAAAATCGGATTTATATTAATAAAAAAAATGATTGCAAAGGTAAAAAACTTCATATCACCAGGATATCAAGAAAAACATATTCATGCATTCATTACCAGCAGGGTGGACTACTGTAATGTTCTTTTTACTGGTCTCCCCCCCAAAAAAATCAAACCTCTCCAAATGATTAAAAATGCAGCTGCAAGGTTACTGACCAGAACCAGAAACATATATCACATTACACCAGTTTTAAAATCACTACACTGGATACCTGTGACCTACAGAATAGATTTTAAAGCCCTTTTTGCTTGTTTTAAATCACTCAATGGCCAAGGACCTCTGTATTTATCAGACATGTTTAAAATGTACAGTCCCTCCAGATCACTTACATCAGTAGAAAAATACCAATTGGTAGAACCCAGGGCCCGCACTAAGCAGGGATAGGCAGCTTTCCGTCTATGGAACCGCCTACCCCTAAATATTAAGATTTCTCCCAAAAACTCAATTTAATCCAAGATTAAAAAACAGATGCCTTTAACTAACCCAGTCTTGCAACTGCAGTCCATTACTCTAGCTTATTTTATTATTTTCTTGTTTTGTGTCTTTTATATTTTTCATTTTGTGTATTGTGTGTATTGTGACCACAAAGATGCTCCCCTAGGCAGATTGTTGCATGACATTTCGCCGCTTATTCAAATTGTAGAGGTTGAAGAAGTCTGCATTTTGGTCACAGTGTCATGTGTTTTATGAAAAAAAAACATCAGTAACATTTAAATTGAAGTTTTGTTGATGCAGACAGCTCTTTTGTTTGTCAATTTTTTTGAGTGTTTGTTGTGAGAAATGCATTGCTTGAAAGTTAAGCGTTTGTTTCATTTTACTAGGCCTTTCATCAACAGTGGTTTGGGATTTCATAACTAAACTTAAAGTGCTTCACTACTGTTAAACGAATGATAAATGAATGATTCAAACAGCTTAAATACTGGTGAACAAATTATTAAAAAGGCTTCACTAATGGTAAACGAAAGGTGAACGAATGAGTAACAACTAATCATCAGTCAAATCCAGCTCTACCAATCGATCCAGTGTGGGACCCAAGCCAGCCCTTACCAATGCTTGAAACCAAATGAGGCAGGTTTAAAGCGTGCCCTGCAGTGGTGGACATTTGCTTTTAAGCCTTCAACATTACTAATGCCACATAATAAACCTTAAATGTGAACAGTAATGGATATGTATTGTGAATATCTTTGTTAAAATATGACAATCATCCCGTCTGTGCCCTGTTAATTTAATAACTAATTGTGAAATCAATAATCAATTGGTCAGTTTGCTAATTCAAGGAATGATTAATTATTACAATATCCCTAGTCTGTTTACCAGTAACTCCTCAGTAGTTACTGAATCACTGTCACTTAGGGCCTACTCATTAACCACCCAGTCGTTCATCATTCGTTACTCAGTAACGAATAAAGAAGTCCCCTAGTCTGCTTACCAGTAACTCCTCAGTAGTTACTGGATAACTTCAAATGCCACGGCACAACCAAGAAAAAGTACAACCTGAAATTCAAGTCAGTTGTCACATTTGCTGAACAAAATGTTAAACCTCAATAATTGTTCGTAGTCAACTTATATTGTCAATTTATTTAAAGGGATACTTCACCCATTTAGAACCGGCGTTCTATCACTATAAAATCGCTATTGTAATATAAATAAATATATAAATAAATATCAGTCTAAACCAGTCTCCCCTTGGCCCATTTTTACTCATCTAATTTTCTCCCGAAATGACGTCAAATGACGCGTTTGACGTCATTTCGGGAGAAACCTCTTGTCCCGCTAGAAGGGCCGAGGACTGCAACACACTTTTGGTGGCAAATTTTTCCACCAATAAGGAATGAGAGGGGCCGGGAGCTCGCGTACTGAGGGGGAATGAGGGGGATGGGAGACCGACAGGTGGGCGGGGCAGCGAGCGCAATGCACTGTGGTAGTTGGAGGTTTTCTTACTTTGAGCCAGAGAGACCATGAAAACACTCTTTCTGCCTTTTTTCAGGCTAGGATGAACCGATTTCAATTTTTTTTTCACATTTATAATACATTGAATTATTTAATTCATAAAACCTTCATATTCCCACCGGTGAAGTATCTCTTTAAGCTCTCAACAGCATAACCATACAGCATCTTCACATCCGCGGGAAAAAACAGAACGATAGTTACGTATTGTAACTCTAGATTCTATGAGTATAGGCGCAGCCTTTTAAGGCTATCGCTATTGGGTTATCCCTAGGCGTGAGCCGTAGCACTGAAAAATGTGTAACCCCCGCCCACCAACAGCGTGGGCCTCAATTACGTTGACGTCCGCATTTCGCAGATATAGTCGGGCGCCGGCGGACGTTCTGCTCCCAATAAACAGCTTTTCTTCAGCTATTGAAAGGACAATGAGGCCGACACTTAAAAGGCTGCGCCTATACTCATAGAATCTAGAGTTACAATACTTAACTATCGTTCTATGTCATATAGGCTTTGCCTTTTAAGGCTATCACTATTGGGTTAAAGGGCGAAGCACGATATAGTCCATGCCTCATTTGTCCCGATCAGTACCAGAAACACAGCTACATACGCGCTAGTATCATGCGTCAGACGTAGCATAACATACGTCATGCGTCTAACGGCACGTCATCAACGAGCAGCTCCAATGTGTCTGATAAGACACAAGAGCTCTCAGCATGAATATTTGACTCCTCCTCACATTGTCTAATATGCGAGGGGAATAGTCACACAATCACACTCACTCTGACAAAGCACCTAGAACTGAGTGTGTCATGGAGAGGCGCTACATGTCTCTTGGGTAAAACCCAAGAGAAAAATAAAAGAGCATGGGGAAGCCCAGGAGGCTGCTATGCAGATATCCTCCATAGGCATCCCTCTTTGCAGAGCGACAGAGGACGATATTCCTCAGGTCGAGTGAGCTCTGATAGTCTCAGGAGGCTCTGCCCCCGCTGACACATAAGCCTGTGTGATAGCATCACACAGCCAATGCGACAGCCGTTGTTTCGTCAGGGGGAGGCCCTGGGAATTTTCTCCGTAATGCACAAATAACTGTTGAGATTTGCGCAGAGCCTCCGTGCGCTTCACATAACAGGAAAGCGCGCGTACGGGGCACAAGAGATGGGCTGTGTCTGAGTGCAGACAGGTCGCTCACTCTCTTAGCTGACGTCAGGGCCAGCAGCAAAGCTGTCTTGGCTGACACAAACTTGAGGGGCACCCGGTCAAGAGGCTCAAATGGTGCTTTAACCAGTGCACGCAACACCAGTGTTAAATCCCATTGTGGAGTGAGAGAGCGTGTCACGGGTCTCTCTCTCCTAACACCTTTTAGGAAGCGCTTCATTAAGGGGTGACTAAAAACAGTTTTATCCCCGAAGCCTTCGTGGCATGATGAAACAGCAGCCGCGTACGTCTTAACCGTGCTAAAGGCCAGCCTTCTTTCCATCAGTGTCTGGAGGAAAGAGAGCACACGCGGTAAAGGGCAGGAGATGGGATCACAACCCCTCTCCGTGCACCATTTCTGGAAAGCCGCCCATTTAGCCGAGTAACACGCTCTGATGGAGTCAGCTCTGGCACCCTGGTTGGTCCATACGACCTCCTGGGAGAGGCCGAGACCCTCTAGGCGCTTGCGTTCAGCGGCCAGGCCCACAAGCGCTGGCCGATCTCTGGGTAATCTATGATTGCTCCCCCTGCCTGTGAGAGACCGTCCCGCCTCCAAGGGAGTTCCTTCGGCGGCCCCGAGAGCAGACGCTGAAGGCAGGGAAACCACGGTGCACTCGTGCATTGCGGTGCTATGAGAATCATACACAGCCGCTCCTCTTGGACTCGGTCCAAGACTTGGGGAATCAGCGTACAGGAGTGTTTGTACGTGGTCTGTGAGCGAACGCATCGACCCCGAGCGGGGGATTGTCCTTCGCGCTGAGAGAGAACCACAGCTCCCACTGTGTGTTCTCCCGCGTGGCGAATAGGTCGACCTCCGCCTTCCCAAACTCGCTCCATATCTGATTGATCAGATCGTTGAATAGGGCTAGATCGAGAATCGGTCTCAGCCCTCCTGTTTTCCTGGGTACCAGGAAATAACGGGAATAGAATCCCTGCATTTCCTCTCCCTTCGGGACCGTGGAAATCACTATTTTCGCTAGAAGCTGCTGGAGCTCC
Source organism: Gadus chalcogrammus (assembly GCF_026213295.1). NCBI lineage: Eukaryota > Metazoa > Chordata > Actinopteri > Gadiformes > Gadidae > Gadus > Gadus chalcogrammus. The sequence continues at coordinate 25,277,717 of NC_079426.1, forward strand.
GCCAAAAGAAACAGCTGTTGATCCTTGGATGACAGCGTTGTTTCCACAATCCCGTTGAATCGCGGCGGAACGGAGGTGAACTGCAGGGTTTGACCCTTGCTGATCAGCCTGTCCATCCATCTGGCCAGGGTGCATGCGTTCAGCCATTCTGAGGAATGCTGTGAAAGCGGCTGTGCATCCTCTTGTTTTGATGCGGCTGTCATGGAAACAAGCCACGCTTGAGCCCCTGCCGCCGCTGCAAGGGGAAGAGTCCTCCCCGCAGCCCATGGGGGGCTCTGCCCGAAAGGGCTGGGTGTGTGTGTCATTAGCAGAGGCATGCTCAGCTTGTGACAAGAGTGTAGCTTCCTCTCTCCTGAGCGTTGGGACGCGAGGAGGAATAACACTGTGACTGGGCAGCAGACAGCTGACACTGTGAACGAGCTGCGTGTCATTCGTAGACAGAGAGCTTGTTTTAGCGGCCGTCTCACCACGTGTCATGCCAGGCATGACGTGGTAAGGGGAAAGTAATGTAGGGCTGGCTCGATCAATCATACAAAGTTTATTGACGGCCTGCCTATATGTGGGGGGGGATGCGTGTGAAACAGTTATGGCCGGGCCGGTAGGCTCCGACGTTAACTGTGTGGGGAGAAAACAGCCGTCTTTAGTAAAGAGGTGTTTCTCGCTGTCACACGTTTCTCCCTCGCCCCGTAATAGCCGGTGCTTGTGGGGCGGGACATCGCTCCATGAGCCCGCTGCCCGAGGCCTTTGCTGGCCACTCGCCGCAGCATGCGATGGAGGCGGGCGGGGCTGGTAAGCCGGGCGAGGCTGCCTTTGTTAAGGTAATGAAGGTCTGGCTCGATCAATAATACAAGGTTTATTGATGGCCTGCCTATATGTGGTGGGAGATGCGTGTGAAACAGTTATCGCCGGGCCGGCAGACTCCGGCGTTAACTGTGTGGGGAGAAAACAGCCGTCTTTAGTAAAGAGGTGTTCCCCGCTGTCACACGCTCCTCCCTTGCCCCGTAATAGTCGGCGCTTGTGGGGCGGGACATCACTCCATGAGCCCGCTGCCCGAGGCCTTTGCTGGCCACTCGCCGCAGCCTACGATGGAGGCGGGCGGGGCTGGTAAGCCGGGCGAGGCTGCCTTTGTTAAGGTAATGAAGGTCTGGCTCGATCAATAATACAAAGTTTATTGACGGCCTGCCTATATGTGGGGGGGGATGCGTGTGAAACAGTTATGGCCGGGCCGGTAGGCTCCGACGTTAACTGTGTGGGGAGAAAACAGCCGTCTTTAGTAAAGAGGTGTTCCCCGCTGTCACACGCTCCTCCCTTGCCCTGTAATAGTCGGCGCTTGTGGGGCGGGACATCGACCCATGAGCCCGCTGCCCGAGGCTCTTGCTGGCCGCTCGCCGCCGCCTGCGATGGAGGTGGGCGGGGCAGGTAATCAGGGCGAGGTCGCCTTTTTAAAAGCAATGAAGGGCTGGCTCGACCAATGACACGAGGTGTATTGACGGCCCGCCCATACGTAGCAGAAGATGCGTGCGAAACAGTTATGGCCGAGCCGGTAGGCTCCGGCGTTAACTGGGGCACTGGGAGAAAACAGCCGTCTTTAGTAAAGAGGTGTTCTCGCTGTCACACGCTTCTCCCTCGCCCCGTAATAGCCGGTGCTTGTGGGGCAGGACATCGCCCCATGAGCCCGCTGCCCGAGGCCTTTGCCTCGCCGCAGCCTGCGATGGAGGCGGGCGGGGCTGGTAAGCCGGGCGAGGCTGCCTTTGTTAAGGTAATGAAGGTCTGGCTCGATCAATAATACGAGGTTTATTGACGGCCTGCCTATATGTGGTTGGAGATGCGTATGAAACAGTTATGGCCGGGCCGGCAGGCTCCGGCGTTAACTGTGTGGGGAGAAAACAGCCGTCTTTAGTAAAGAGGTGTTCCCCGCTGTCACACGGTCCTCCCTTGCCCCGTAATAGTCGGCGCTCGTGGGGCGGGACATCGACCCATGAGCCCGCTGCGCGAGGCTCTTGCTGGCCGCTCGCCGCCGCTTGCGATGGAGGTGGGCGGGGCTGGTAATCAGGGCGAGGTCGCCTTTTTAAAAGCAATGAAGGGCTGGCTCGACAAATGACACGAGGTGTATTGACGGCCCGCCCATACGTAGCAGACGATGTGTGCGAAACAGTTATGGCCGAGCCAGTAGGCTCCGGCGTTAACTGGGGCACGGGGAGAAAACAGCCGTCTTTAGTAAAGAGGTGTTTCTCGCTGTCACACGCTTCTCCCTCGCCCCGTAATAGCCGGTGCTTGTGGGGCGGGACATCGCCCCATGAGCCCGCTGCCCGAGGCCTTTGCTGGCCGCTTGCCGCAGTCTGCGATGGAGGCGGGTGGGGGCGGTAAGCCGGATGAGTCTGCCTTTGAAAAGGTAATGAAGGGCTGGCTCGATCAATAATACAAGGTTTATTGACGGCCTGCCAATGTGTGGTGGGAGATGCGTGAGAAACAGTTATGGTCGGGCCGGCAGGCTCCGGCGTTAACTGTATGGGGGAAAAAACAAGCGTCTTTAGTAAAGAGGTGTTTCTCGCTGTCACACGCTTCTCCCTCGCCCCGTAATTGCCTTCGCCGGCGCTTGTGGGGCGGGACATTGCCCCATGAGCCCGCTGCCCTGGGCCTTCGCTGGCCGCTCGCCGCAGCCTGCGATGGAGGCGGGCGGGGCTGGTAGGAGGAGGAGGAGCTTCCGGTGGCGCCGCGAGAGTGACTGCCGGGGGCCTATGGCAGCGACGGGGGCTTGGAGCGGAGCGCTGCCGCCTGGGTGGAGGCGGAGGGTGGGAGACGTGTCTCCGGAATTTCTCTGCCTCCTCGGAAGCGGCCTGCATGTCATCCACCATAGAAGACAGACGGGGCCCGAAAAGCCCGTCCGGGCTGATGGGGCACTCCAGTAACTGCCGCCTCATCGGCTCAGGGATGCCCGCGGTCTGCTGCAGCCACAGGTTCCTCTGTATGAGCTGCTGCCATGCCGCCGTCCGGGCCGTTGCCACTGCGCCGGTGGAGCAGAGACAGAGGATGACACCGGCGGTTTTCGCCACGTCGACTGCCTGTTCGGCCAGACGATGAGGGTCAACCGCCATAGTGGAGATGTTACGCGCCAGCAGGGCGATGTTATTCATAACAGCCTCTTGCTGCATCATACACCGCTTACAGACAGCGCTCTGTCTGTAAGCTTGGCCGTCAGCTGGTTTTTCGGGAGTGGGGTAGCGGTCGCTGAGCCCCGGCTTCACTCCAAAGACAGCACACAGAGCGTATCCAGCGGTGGTACCGCCCTATAACCCCGGTATGTCAGACCCGCCGTTTTCGTGACCTGGATAAATGTTTTCACCGGGGCACCGAGCCTCCCGGGCTCCGCCGCAGCCCCACTGAAGTACGGGCTGATGGCGGGAAACATCGGCCAGATCGGGTCGAGACGGGCGGGGCGTGTCGCGGCCTCGAGCCCCCAGATGCCACGGAGCTGGTCCGGAGGCATGGGCACCGCAAGGCCAAGGTTTGCGGCTGCCCTGACGAAAATGCCCGGTAGCTCTGCCTGCAAAGCTCCAACCAATGGAAGTGAGGTGGCGGCAGAGACGGGTAATGCTGCTGCCCTGGGCCTCTCCGTTCGGAGAGGGGAAGCCGGGGGCAACGCCCCCTCCTCGACGCGGTCGGAGTCGTCTGACTCCGAGCTCACAAGGAGAGAGGGCATCGTCGAGCGGGACAGTAAAGACGTCGTCCCATTCAGCAATGGCGGCGGCAGTGTCGGCTCCGCGCTGTCTGGCCAGCGCAGCATAATGCCGACACAGGCAGGGCGGCGAGAGCGCCGAGACGGCATGTGCATGACAAAGGCAGCCCTCGCACACCTCATGGCCGCCATACGCCAAGAAGTTACCCGCGTTACATGTCTTGCAGATGCCGTTCGCCGTTGAGTCTATAATATCTATTTATTTACTTCAGTATGCTACAGGATCGTCCTGAAGAAAATGGGAGCAGAACGTCCGCCGGCGCCCGACTATATCTGCGAAATGCGGACGTCGTTGATTCACGCGGACGTAATTGAGGCCCACGCTGTTGGTGGGCGGGGATTACAAATTTTTCAGTGCTACGGCTCACGCCTAGGGATAACCAAATAGCGATAGCCTTAAAAGGCGAAGCCTATACGACATAGAACACGCAAAGTACATCCATGGAATCAGCCAGTCAAAGCCAGTCCAGCCCAGCTGGGCTGTACCACTTGGGGAGGGGCCGCTCATTTACTCCCCTCTGCACATATCGACTTGGTTCTAACGTTGACAGTTTGTGAGTGTTGCTTGTGTTGAGTGAGTGAGAGGCTGGGGGCGCACAGCTCAGGCTGCCGGACAACGCTTTTATAAACGCAATATTGTTATCCCACAGTAATCAGTCCGGCGGCCCCAAAACGTTAACGGCCCACCGGGAATTCTCCCAACTCTCCCGATTTCCATTCCGTGGCTGTGTGTGTGTGTGTACGTGTGTGTGCGTGCGTGTGTGCGTGCGTGCATGGCTTATCGATAGCTTGGTAATCTTTATACATGTTTATACTGGTTTAAATTGGATAGTATTTCCCGTCTTTGCTGAGCAAGAGACTTCTTGGAAAGAATTTAAGGGCTTCTATTGCACAACTATTGCACATTCATTCAAATGTTGATTTACAAGACACGCGTCACTTTTACAAGACACAAGGTAACTCCTGTTAGTATTAATAATTGTAAGAAAAATCTATATAAACTCAAGGCTGTGCAATCAAAGCACTTGAGTACGAGACAATAATAATAATGATTATTATAATAAGGTTAAATTATATATAGATATGTTATTATTTTATGTATATATATATATACAGGCCCGCCGCTCCCTATACGCAGAGTATGCAGAGTGTGTAGGGCTGGGTGGTTGGGTTATGTTGCGCAGAGGTTGCCAAAAATGCAAACATGTTATATGCAATCTAACAACTGCATATAGACTTATGGCATGTAAAAGAGTGACAGTATTGCGAAGTAAATTGAGTTTATTAAGTGTGCATGCATTTTGCATGAATTTTATTTTTTCTAGTCATGTCGTAGCCTCGTTAAGCTATGGCCCGGTTAGGAATGCCCGGTGGTTGGGGACCGCTAGCGTAGGGCACCGAAACGGCCAGCAATGTATATATATTAGAGCTGTCAAGCGATTAAAATATTTTATCGTGATTAATCGCAATAATGTCATAGTTAACTCACGATTAATCGCGATTAATCGCAAATTCTTTTTCTATGCTAAATATCCCTTGATTTTTTTGTCCCATAATTCTTCTCATTTTAATTCTCTTATCAACATGGTGAAGTGCATCGGCTTGCCTTGTGCAAAAGATTTTTTATTGATAACAACATTGTCATATACTGATCAAAACAGGACGATACAAAAAAAGCCTATAGTGCAATTAAACGACTGCTTCGAACAAATGTCATTTGAACATAGCAGTCAGGCTACTGCTTCTTTGTTTTGAGCCAAAAAAAAAAAAAAAATTGCGTTAATCGCGCGATAATTTTTTTAACGCCGTTAAAATTGGTTTGCGCTAATAACGCGTTTAACTGACAGCTCTAATATATATGTATATATATGGGCGTCATTTCCACTGGGGACGGGGGGACATGTCCCCTCCTCTTTTCAAAATCCTGTTTGTGTCCCCCCACTTTTTTAACCGCAAAAATCGTCCTTACTGTTTGGCCAACCGTCAGATTCTTGCTGAGAATGTGAATTGAGCTGCTGATTGTAAGGCCCTGATATATAAAAAAATAATAACATAAAGAATTGCCACGGACGAGTAGCGGACACGGACCGCCTGCTTACGCGGTTCTATAGTAGGCTACATAGGGGATTATCACACTTCCGGGTTCCATTGACGGGATTTGTCTTCGTTGTGCATGAACACTTGCGCACTTCAACAATGGCTGAAACAAAGGCTAGATGTCACTGCTCTGTTCCACTTTGTACATCTAACAAATAACACTAACCCTACTTAAGTTTACATGGATTCCCGACTGAATTGAGTCTAAGGAAGAAGTGGATTCAAGCGGTTCGCCGGGATGAAGGCTCAAACTTGAAATAAAACAAGGTAGCACGTTTGTTTGTAGCCGGCACTTTAGTGAATCAGACTACACTAACGCTACAGCTAGCAACCAACCGGGGTCACACCAAGCGACTGAAAATCGGGTCTGTACCCTCCCGTTTCCAGTGGAACAACTTGGGACTGCCAAGAAGGGAGTCTGTTTATAAAAGAGCATCAACTCGCTTAGGCCATGACGTTCACCCAGCCCTTCCTGTGGAGCAATTGCTCCTGGATTTATTGGAGCCAGGAGATGGCTGCATGGCAGACAAGGGTTTCACCATCGAGAAGCCACTAGCTGATCGTGGACTGAAGCACTCACAATAATAATACTAATTAACTTGTCTCTAACCACTGCGCAGTTCACCGAAGAGGATGCTCTGAAAACACAAGCAATCGCCCGACTTCGAATCCTCGTAAAAAGAGCAATACGCAGAGTCAAGGAATACCGCATCTGGGAACGCACTGTCCTCTCACCTTGTCTGGGACAGTCAACCAGCTGTGGACCGTCTGCAGTGTGATGACCAACTACCAGGGACCACTTGACTTAAAAGGCTACATCCCTGTTGAATAGTGTTTCTACTCAAACATGTACCTATAAATATTAAATATAATATATAAATATTAAAACGAGAGACACTGAACATTTGGAGTGGTCCCTTCATTTTTCCGGAGCTGTAATTCTGCATACTGAAAACATTGTATATATTGAATGACATGTATGTAATTGAATTAGAAGTCTTTCATCTATAATCATTTTAAATTCCAGTCAGTCCATCCTGAAAGTATTCAAAATAATGTTAATATGTAATGTAGTAAATGATGTACTCAGAAAAAGTTTCTTTCAGTTCCTTTATTCATTCTTTATTCATTCAGTTCATTTCACATTCATTTCACTTTCTGCTGAAGATACACATTCATATGTGTACCAAGGAAGTACAAGTCTATTTTATTTTTCATCTCTTTTATCATTCCATCATCCCTCCAGACTGAGCTGACGCCAAACTGACATTAGCATAAGCCAACCTACCTAGCGTAAATTAGCTAGCAGACACTCACCTTCGTAGTCGATATAGTTTGGAGCGGGCTGTTATGGAGTGTTGTTCGGTAAGTCTGTGAACGTCAGAAAACGTGACTTTGGGTACATTTACCAGGAATGTCTTGAAAGTGAACTGCCGGCCCTCCATCATCGGTTCGCCAGAGTGATGAGTGATTCACCGGATGTCACAGTGCACAAAGATCACCGAATGCGGAAGTACTACGTATCAGGGTGATAATCCCCCATTGTGGCGTCTGTGGACTCGGGTCTCAGACGTGTTCCACCACGCATGCGCACTTGAGAAATTGCTCACTGAATGAAGAGACTTCGCAGGGTTTTCCATAAAAATGAAACGCCAACAGCAGTTCAATTCAATGCATTTCTTTGGAGAGGGGATGAAAGAAAGAAAGGACATGTGAGTTGTTTGATTAGCAGGGTTTCCAACTTTGGGACTTTGGCTGGAGTGAGACTCTAAAATATTAGCGTGAGCGGCGATTATTTTTGACAACCCTAACCCTAATTTTTTTTAAAGAACGGAAACGCTTTTTCAAAATGTACAATTCATTTATTGATTGCACTATTACAAAATAAAGACAGGCATCTTGTATAAAAAAAGGGACACAATAGTTACCCCAGCTCTCCAGAGCTGGCTGGCTGGCTGTGGGGGGCTGTGTGTGGGGGGCTGTGTGTGTGTGTGTGTGTGCCTGTACACTCCTCAGCAGAGGCAGAACATAGAAGTTACATATTAGGCCTGTTGTATGCCACAGTGGCAGTTTTGGCCTGCTTCACAACCTCTGCAGGAGGTTCGTATCTGACGCAGGGTTCAAGGCTGCTCATTTTCATGGTCATAATTGACGACAGGGTGCCTTCAAGGGACAGTCGGTTTCTGGTGTCAGTCTTGTTTAGGCCAATCAATGAAAATGTTTGCTCAGCATTCGCATTTGAGTGAGGCATGCTCAACACAATCTGGGCCACATTGAATAATTTGGGGAATTTAAAAGTGCCACTTGCCCGATTCTTAAGATTTCCAAGATGTACCCATAGGTGGGCCATCCTGTGGTACTCCCCATCCTCATTTGTCCTGATGACCGCTTCTTTGTAGCCTATGTAAACTAGATCTTGTACTGTCACACATTTGTGACTTTAGAGTACTCTTGCAAAATAAATATATACGACTTCAAATTTACTGTGACTTTAGCGTACGCATTCAAATTCTGCAGATACAGGTGCTAAACACTTTTGCTACAATAATACCTTCATAAGGCACACTGTCCATCTTTTAATGAAAAGGTAGCCTAGTGTAAGATTTTTAGGGGTCCAAGCCAACAGGTTGGATCCCTATTGTTTTTGCTAACAAACAACTGAACATAAATCATTATGTGACTAGCTTACCTGCTGAAGCTCTGCTTGATTCTTCTCTCCATGTCCATGATTCGTTTTTCTTTTGAAATATTTCAGCAAGCTCATCTAACAAAACGTCATTGCAAATGAGCCTTTATTTAGCAATTACCTAGCCCTAATAACATACGCGAGAAAACGTTTGCAACTAGTTGAAGTCTTTACTGTCTCAGCACCTAATTGTGAAAATCGACAAGATATACAATATAGTATAATCAAACATCCCAGCAATATTTATACCACTTGCTTACTCTCTATATGTCATTCATGGTTCTATATATATAATTCTATTTTACTTTACATTTAATTCTTCATAATTCAGGCATTACAGAACTTTCATGGTCATAAATAAAAAATACGAACTGCAGTTTAATTTCTTTGTTTGTTCTTGAATTGACGTAGAATGGAGCAAAGGCTCCTGGGATTGGGAAATGCGTTTATCCAATAAACAGATGGAGGTCAAGTCTATTTTCGGAAATGTAGGGGGATATATTAGTGGCCCCACGTCGAATGGTATGACCCAAGATACGTCAGACAGAGAAAGCGCGCAAATTAGACGGTACCACCTTGTCATTTGTTTACCCAGGTGCCATGGCAACACCATTGCTACTTCTCATTGGCTGAATCTTTGAGAACGTTGTAGACTCAATCGATATAAGGTCGCGGGGAGACAAAGCTCTGTTCGTTTGTATATTTTATTTACGTGACCATATTTTTGTTTTATGTTAAAAAAGAAAGAATCAAAGAACCAGTTCTTCCTGTTCTGGGGAACAAGTTCTTGTCGTTCACTTTCGGGATTTGTTCGTTGTGAACGAATCGGTCGCGACCAACCCATCCCCAAACGCGCATCAGTAGGCTCCGACTCCGGCTCTGAACTGACCTTTTCAAAAGCAACTTAGTATCAGGTGCGTGGTTTTCAGCGAATCAACGATCAGAGAATACTGCCGTGATCACGTTGTAGGTAGGCAGATGTTACAGCTGTTAGTCTGCTCCCGCAGAAAATGAACGGGAGGATTTTTTCTTGCGTGTGCGTGACAGCGTGAGATTGATGGTGAAAGTGTGATAGTCCCGCCAGGGGCGTTACTGTTGGCAACCCTGGATTAGTGGTTGTAAAACAGCATGATTTTTCTATTAAGCTATGTCACTTGAAAACGAGTCCACCTTAATCCACAGCAAGTATCCGTCAACAATGTTTGAAAAGCAGAGTCTCTCTCGCTGCTAGTTTACTTTAACGTTAGACTCACACACCAAGGGCTCAAAAGGATAACTCGACTCTGCTTTCATAGGATGACCAGGGGTGACCAGGGGCGCCAAAAAATATTCCGATTTATAAAACCCTGCATACGGACACCATACGCAATCTTTGCTTTATAAATCACAGAGTGCCTAGGGGAGAGCCGGGTCGATTGAAACACGGGACGATTGAAACACAGCGATTTACTCGAAAACCACGCAAGGCTTTCACGACAAATTTCGTCACTACGTTCAGCAAGCAAGACTGACCAACCCCGGGAAATTTTGTGTAATGACGTCACGCCGTTCAGATGTTATCCCGCAAACCTGTTTGCGGGATAACGAGAGCTGTAAGTAAAATCCTTCCTGCGGTAGTTTTTTATTAATTAATAGTTTTATTTTTTGTTTCATGCCATAATAATATGACTATACAACAGATGAATTAGTACTTAAACCTGTGATAAAGTGTGCAATGTCACAGTTTTGAAGTTTAGAGGTAAAAAAGGTTTAAGTGTTTAACCTGTTTCAAACGTCCAGCACATCACCATGCGTAATTACGTGAGCATTGCACAATCATTACCTCTATAAATCACAGAATTAATAAATGTTTTGCAATGAATAACTACTGCTTTGAATTAATAACATATTTTGAATGAACAAAACGTGTTTATCACATGCATCAACAGATTATTACTGAGTGAAAAATGCCACGCGTGAGAAGGAGAACCACCTCCCGTGGGCTGGTTCCTGCATGGGTGTATGCCAGGGCCTGCAGCAAGGTCAATTCTGGGAGCTCAGTGAGGCAGGCAGCGTTGGCAAACAACATAAATCATGTGACGTTGTCACGCTACCTCAAGCGGAGGGCAGAAGAGGGCAGTGAAGTGGCTAGGTCCCCTGGCTATAACCCGCACAATAGGGTTTTTAACGCAGCGCAGGAGGGAAAGGTCAGGGACTACCTGAACAGGGCAGCAGCCATTTATTTTGGGCTCACCCCTAATGAGGTCAGTGTTGTGAAAAGGGCTACATAAGTTTTAGGACAGGCACACATGTATGCTATGCACATACTTTAATTAATAAATATGAACAAATAACAAACATAAACATAAACACACAAATGTACATCAACTTTCTATGACCCCTTCAGGTCAGAAAATAAGCCTTTGAGCTGGCAGTGCACTTCAGCTGCCCATTCCCTGCATCCTGGTTGAGGAAGAGCATGGCGGGGAAGGACTGGTTCACCTCCTTCATGGAGCGCAGTGGCAGCCTCTCCCTTCGGCGTCCAGAGGCCACTAGCCAACAACGGTTGTCAAATTTCAACCAAAGAAATGTCAACTTGTTCCACCAAAATTTAAAGACGGCACCAGTTCCAGGCCAAGGATATTTGGAACATTGATGAAACCGGTATTTAATATGAACTATATTAACATAAAACACAACTATATGTATATATATCACATAACTATATACATACAACTATGCTCACACAACTATTTACAGGGGTCACTACTGTCCAGGTGCCAAACCGTGTCGTCGCCCAGATGGGGCAGAAGCAGGTCGGGTCAGTGACCTCAGCGGAGAGGGGGACCCTGTCACAGTTGCCCTGGCAGGCAATCGGCAGGGCGACCTTGTTCCGCCATTCTTCATCTTCCCCCGTAAGCGGTTCAAAGACCACTTCCTGAGGGGTGGACCCGTTGGCTGTGCTGGCAGCGGCAACCCAACTGGATGGATGAAGGAGCCAGACTTCCTCCTGTACCTGGCCCACTTCACCAGTCACACCCGTGTTTCCAAGGAGTTGAAGCTGGCCTTTTTACCCCTCTGCGTTTGAGGAAAAGGACTTTGCCGGAGCTTATTCAACAGACCGTCCTCCCCCCCAGGCTTCGGGTGACGAGGTCAGCGCTTCTCCAGGTGCCACATCAGGTAGGAACAGTTCATCAGAAGCAACAGAGGATTAAACAGAGGTCATAATACATAAGTAAATAGTCCCATAAGTCCAAGTTCATAAAAAAAGTCCATAGGGTAGTGGACGGCAGAGAAGCTGCTAGACCACCAGGCCACAACTCTCACATCTGGGTATTTAACAAGGATCAGGAGGGTGAGTTTCCTCATCCTCATCCGCTTATCCGGGGTCGGGTCGCGGGGGGAGCAGCTCAAGCATGGGGCCCCAGACTTCCCTTTCCCGGGCCACATTGACCAGCTCTGACGGGGGGATCCCGAGGCGTTCCCAGGCCAGTGTTGAGATATAATCTCTCCACCTAGTCCTGGGTCTTCCCCGAGGTCTCCTCACCACTGGACGTGCCTGAAACACCTCCCAAGGATGGCGCCCAGTGGGCATCCTTACCAGATGCCCGAACCACCTCAGCTGACTCCCTTCTAAGTAAAGGAGAAGCGGCTCTAATCCGAGTTCCTCACGGATGGCTGAGCTTCTCACCCTATCCCTAAGGGAGACGCCAGCCACCCTTCTGAGAAAACTCATCTCGGCCGCTTGTACCCGCGATCTCGTCCTTTCGGTCATCACCCAGCCCTCATGACCATAGGTGAGGATAGGAACGAAGATCGACCGGTAGATCGAGAGCTTTGCCTTGCGGCTCAGCTCTCTTTTCGTAACAACGGTGCGGTAAAGCGAACGCAATACCGCCCCCGCTGCTCCGATTCTCCGGCCAGTCTCACGCTCCATAGTACCCTCACTCGCGAACAAGACCCCGAGTTACTTGAACTCCTTCACTTGGGCTAATGACTCATTTCCTACCCGGAGTAAGCAATCCACCGGTTTCCTGCTAAGAGTCATGGCCTCAGATTTAGCGGTGCTGATCCTCATCCCAGCCGCTTCACACTCGGCCGCCAGCCGATCCAGTGAGTACTGAAGGTCACAGGCCAATGATCCAATGAGGACCACATCATCTGCAAAAAGCAGTGACGAGATCCTCAGACCACCGAACTGCAACCCCTCCCCACCACGACTACGCCTCGATATCCTGTCCATGTATATCAAAAATAGGATTGGTGACAAGGCGCAGCCCTGGCGGAGACCAGCACCCACTGAGAACGAAACTGACTGGCTGCCGAGGACGCGAACACAGCTCTCGCTTTGGGAGCAGAGATTGGATGGCCCTGAGGAGAGACCCTTACCCCATACTCCCGCAGCACCTCCCACAGTTTCTCCCGGGGGACCCGGTCATATGCCTTCTCCAGATCCACAAAACACATGTAGACCGGATTGGCATACTCCCAGGCCCCCTCCAGGATCCTTGCGAGAGTGAAGAGCTGGTCCGTAGTTCCACGTCCGAGGCGAAAACCGCATTGTTCCTCTTCAATCTGAGGTTCGACGATCGGCCGAACCCTCCTTTCCAGCACCTTGGAGTAGACTTTACCAGGGAGGCTGAGAAGTGTGATACCCTGGTAATTGGCACACACTCTCTGGACCCCCTTTTTGAACAGGGGAACCACCACCCCGGTTTGCCACTCCTTTGGCACTGTACCCGACTCCCACGCGATGTTGAATGGGCGTGTCAACCATGACAGCCCCTCAACACCCAGAGCCTTTAGCATTTCTGGCTGGATCTCATCAATCCCTGGGGCTTTGCCACTGCGGAGATGTTTGACTACCTCAGTGACCTCCACCAGGGAAATTGACGACGAAACACCATCAACCTCGAGCTCTGCCCCAACATAGAAGGCGTGTTATTCAGATTCAGGAGTTCCTCAAAGTGTTCCTTCCAACGTCCGACGACCTCCTCAGTTGAGATCAACAGAGTCCCATCCTTACTGTACACAGCTTGGATTGTTCCTTGTTTCCCCCTCCTGAGGTTAGGGTTAGTTGGATAGTCTTCCAGAAACACTTTGGTGCCGACCAAAGTCTCAGATTTCTCCATGGCCTCTCCGAACTTCTCCCACCCCCCTGCCTAGCCTCCGTCACGGCATCAGCTGTAGCCCTTCGAGCCTGTCGGTACCCTGCAACCGAGTCTGGAGTCCTCCAGGATATCATATCCCGGAAGGCCTCCTTCTTCAATCGGATGGCTTCCCTGACCACCGGTGTCCACCACGGTGCCCGCCCCTTGAGGAGCCTAAGACCCTGAGGCCACAGCTAGCCACCGCAGCTTCAGCAAAGGAGGCTTTGAACACCGCCACTCCGGCTCAATGCCCCCAACCCCCACAGGAATGCCAGAAAAACTCAGCCGGAGGTGTGAGTTGAAGATACCTAGGACGGGGGCCTCCTCCAGACGTTCCCAATTCAACCGCACTACTCGTTTGGGCTTACCAGGTCTATCCGGAAATTTTCCCCATTCCCTGATCCAACTCACCAACAGATGGTGGCCGGTTGACAGTTCCGCCCCTTTCTTAACCCGAGTGTCCAAAACATGCGGCCTCAGATCAGATGACACGATCACGAAATCGATCATCGATCTTCGGCCTAGGGTACTCTGGTACCAGGTACACTTATGAGCACCCTTATGTTCGAACATGGTGTTCGTTATGGATAATCCATGACTAGAACAGAAGTCCAATAGCAAACGACCGCTCGGGTTTAGATCAGGGATGCCGTTCCTCCCCACCACACCTCTCCAGTTGTCTCCATCGTTGCCCACGCGGGCGTTGAAGTCTCCCAGCAGAACTACGGAGTCCCCTACTGGAGCCCCATACAGGACTCCATTCAGGGTCTCTCAGAAGGCCGTACTCTGAACTGCTGTTTGGTGCATACGCACAAACAACAGTCAGAGTTTTCCCCCCTACAGCCCTTAGGCGCATGGAGGCGACCCTCTCGTCTACCGGGGTAAACGCCAACACCGCGGAGCTCAGCCAGGGATTTATGAGTATCCCCACACCCGCCTGGCGCCTCACGCCCTCGGCATCTCCGGAGAAGAATAGAGTCCAACCCCTATCCAGGAGTACGGTACCAGAGCTGAGACTGTGCGTGGAGGTAAGCCCCACCAGATCTAACTGATAGCGCTCCACCTCCCTCACAAGCTCCGGTTCCTTTCCCCACAGCGAGGTGACGTTCCACGTCCCCAGAGCCAGCTTCTGCCGCCCGGGTCTGGTTCGTCGAGACCCCTGATCTTCGCTGCCACCCATGTGGCTGCGCACCCGACCCCAACGGCCTTCCACTATATAAGCCTTCTAGACCACTAAGATCTTCTGAGACAAATCTGTTTATTATCCCCAGAGTAAACACGAAACATGGGAAAGCAGGATTTAGTTGCCATGCAACAAATAGCTATACATTGCTTTTTTTTAACCTAGCCTTTATTTTCTGTTACGTATCTCTTTTTATTGTAATACTCTGCAATGCATTCTCTTTTACTTTGCCTATGTTTTCTTTTACTTATCTATTATTTTATTATATTGTATGTAATCTATGTGAAGCACTTTGGGTCTGCCTCGTGTATGAAAAGTGCTATATAAATAAAGTTGCCTTGCCTTTAATTCGACAGCAGAATGTATGTTTTTGCTTTAACCCAGATGAGGCCAGACTGAGATGAACTTGAAACACGTCCTTAAATATGAGGATGGTCTCACAAGGCTGAAGTTGTTGACGACCCAAATCAACTGTAACACAGTAGAGCATGTGGCCAAGCGGACCAACTAATGCTGTACTCTGTCGTTTTTATCAATCTTTTATTGAGAGTCTCCTGAGCTTTTCTTTTATCTGCTGGTTTCACAGCCTCACAGTAAAAGACAGAAACAGCAGTAGAGAGACAACAGTATTGTCAACATCTGTTCTAAGATCACCGGAGTTAAACAAAGGAACTTGAATTATTTTTGCAATCGGCAAATCATTAACCCATTTAGGCCTAAAGCGCCTGGAAAAATTGCCTGTAAAACCTATAGGCGATTTCAGAAAAGCCCCCAAAACCTGAAGTTTTTCTAGAAATTCAGCAATTGTGTCAACGCCTACTAAATTACTGATTTCTCAGCACCTGTAACAGATAGGAACACAATTCAAAAAGTATTTGAGAGCTGACACCTGTGGCTTTCATGGGAAATTTGAGTTTTTATTTACCAATATTTACAATATTTACATACAGGTAGAAAAGTAAATAAAAAAGTAAAAAAATATGTAAAAGTGCAGGAACAGCACAAAACAGTAAAAAAAATAAAGTATAAAAAAGTGAAATAAGTATATAAGAAAGTAATAAAGTATATAATAACAAACATGGGAAGGGGAACAGACTGGGACTAAAACTGTAAACAGTCTGCGTTTTAAATTACATGCACTTGTATGTGATGACTACTGAATAAAAGTATTATGCATAATACAAATAATTCAATTCAATTCAATTTTATTTGTATAGCCCTTAATCACCATTACAGTCTCAAAGGGCTTAACAGGCCAAATATTTGTGACACCCCCCTTTACCCATGCCCCCACACGGGCAAGAAAAAACTCCCTTGAATCAGCAAGGAATAAATCTTGAGAAGAAACGCAGTGTAGGGGATCCCTTCTTCCAGGGATGGTCAGGAGTGCAATGGGTGCCACAATTGACATACAGGTAAATACAATTGACATACAGGTAAATACATGCACATCATATTAAAATGGTGATGGGGTTTTGGCCGGTTATCCATGAGGAGAGTCCATCCATAAATACAATTGCATTCCATCCTAAGAAGTAGCGTAATTAAAAGATACAGGCTATAATTTGTGAATGTATAGTAGCCTAGGCCTTATTGTTCTGGAGATCGCAGTTAGGTGTAAAATTCCAAAGAAGCTCTATTCTTTGGAAGAGATGTATTGCTAGTCTGGAGATCGCATTTACGTGTGACATTCCAACCCAGTCGCCAAGAAAAAACGTCAGTGGTGTACGTTTCCATGAACACTGGATACGTAGCATTTCAACGTAAAAAATAGCGTGTTATACCTACAGTATCCACGTGTGCCGCTGTGGAGGTGGGTTTCGGGGTTTGGGTTTCACGGCTTTCGCGGCAAATTGTGGACACGATTGTTTAGGGGGGGGGGGGGGGAGACTGTTGTTGACCGGGGAGGGGGGGGGGGGGAGAGACACGTTTGTTGAGACACGTTAGTTGAAGGGGGGGGGGGGGGGGGGACACGTTTGTTGAGGGGGGGGGGAGACACGTTTGTAGGGGGGGGGGCACGCTCGACAACGAGAGTTGGTTTTTATTGAACGCTCGACAACGAGAGTTGGTTTTTATTGAACGAGACTTCAACACGGAACAGCTGCGCGAAACGATGGTCACGTCACTCTCGGTGACGGTGTCGACAATAATGAACACACGAACAATGTTAATAGAACAACACACAACCACATAACATCCCGAACCCATTAACCCCACTTAATCCTAACAACAAAACAAGTTAACAAAAGCCCCATTTGTCAACTGAGAACCCCAATTCCCAGAATCCCCCGCGGCTCCGGAACACGGCGTAGCTTATATTAATCTTTATTATCTGAATGGGAAATGCAATATTTTAGGACAGATACACCATTAAACGCGTTTCTAATGACATTTCTAGCGAGAAATGTACATTTTCCTTACATAATCTTCAGTCAGTGAATGTGTATGATCTTTATTAATCTTTATTATCTGAATGGGAAATGCAATATTTTAGGACCGATTCACCGTTAAACGTGTTTCTAATAACATTTCTAGCGAGAAATATACTTTTTAATTGCATAATCTTCAGTCAGTGATTGTGTCTGATCTTTAGTTTTATAGTTATTAGGAGTTGATCGGCTCGCTCGCATGTTTCAACGACGTCAGGTTGCTTTCGCTAAACTAGCAGCTCACGTGCTTCCGGCGTTTGTGTTATTAAACTGTTACTTTATGTAACTTTTAATGATATCATCTTGTTAGAAACACGTATATCTGAGAGCCAACCCAGTCGCCAAAATCATACCTACGTTGACAGTGTACGTTTCGTGAACACTGGATTACGTCGCATTTCAACATAAAATTGCGTGTTATACACACACACACACACGCACGCACATGCACAGACACACACACACAAGCACACACGCACGCACAGACACACAGACACACAAACACAGACACACACACACACACACACACACGCACACACGCACACGGTGCATTTCGCTGCTAAAACCACAACAAAAAAATATTCCCTCAAATATTATTACTTTCAAAACGTTGGCCAAAATGGCCAATAATATCATTTTTTTTTGGGATGCTTCTAGGACATTTTGGGTGGATTTTGAACGGTATGTGGGGGGCACGTTTTTTGCAGGAAGATCTGGCTCCACCCCGGCGTGGTGCCGTCTCCTTTTGACCTTTTGACCCCAGACTTCTGGGGGAATAGCTGAATCAATTCATTAGTCAATCAGAAGCATGTAAATATCTTTCCGGTGGCGGAAGAGGACAAACAAGGTATCCTTCAACATCTACGCTTCCAGGCGATTGCAACGGTGCCACACATGAGCATATTCGAACATGTTTAATGGTAGTAATTAGCTGTCGAAATTGGAGGCCTTAATCAATACTGAGCAGCTATTGATTTGCTTCCCGATAAAGATTTGTCACAAATGACATGTTATTTAGCATCTACACGTTGAGCTGAGTCCAATGACACCAAGAACGACACTCTAGCTAATGGTAACATGTATTTTACATGGTACACCTAGGTCTAGGACATGATCTCGGTGTAGCAAGAGGCCGAGCTTGATCTCATTGGACTCAGCTTAACGTGTAGATGCTAATTAACATGTAATTTGTCAAAAATCTCCATCAGGAAGCAAATCTATAGCTGGTCATTATTGATAAAGGCCTCCAAAATCGACAGCTAATTACTACCCCGAAACATATTCAAATATGATCATGTGTGGCACTGTTGCAATCGTCTCGAAACGTAGATGTCAAAGGACACCTTGTTTGCTCTGCTGCACCACCGGGAAGATATTTTCATATTTCTTCTAATGGATTGATTCATATTTTAAGGTTCTCGGAGTGAGACTTTAAGTGGCTGCAGCAGAAGTGTTGCGACGAAAGATGATATCAAGAGATTTATAGAATATTCCCATTCACATTATGATTCTTCGTCGTAACTTCCGACCAAACATCCTTTACATTCACAGAGCGAAGATTATGAAAGTCCAGGCTCAGCAAGTGCTCCATCTCGTTGCACCTGCACCCAGCGGCTCGCTTGCAAGATTTTGGCCTGAAGTTCTTCCCAGACCTATACCCTAACAGTCCAATATGCATATCTGAGAATCAGGCCTCTCTTCAATAATGACAAAATGTAATGAGAGAAATACAGATTCACTTTTTGTTATCTCATAAGCGGCGTGGTGCCGGCTCCTTTTGACCTTTTGACCCCAGACTTCAAAGACGTGGCCACAGGCCAGCGGTGTCTACACACATTAAGCCACAAATGTACACCTCCATCCCGCAAAAAATGGGGCCTAGAAACTAACCTCTGTCTTATGTACATTGACTGTACTGTTGGAGGTCACGCCCCTTTTCCAGCCTTTTCGAGATAGCTAGGGATGCTAAAATGTTGACACACATTTCCCGGGGCCCCGAGAACGACATATGCAAGATTTGTAGTTCTAGCCCATAGAGAAAAAAAGTTTTCCCAAATGGACTGTCATTTGGACAAAGCCCCTTCAGAAGTGTTGCCTGCGAGACCTAATGGTTCAG
Organism: Gadus chalcogrammus; assembly: GCF_026213295.1. Classification (NCBI taxonomy): domain Eukaryota; kingdom Metazoa; phylum Chordata; class Actinopteri; order Gadiformes; family Gadidae; genus Gadus; species Gadus chalcogrammus. The sequence goes on from NC_079426.1 coordinate 25,297,093, forward strand.
AATGTGGTGGAAAAAAGGTTTTTGAGATAGGAAGGTCCTACCGCCCTGAAATTTGAATACCATATTCTAGGGCCTAACTGGGACCCCCGCACCGAAACTTGGCCCGGTCGGACCCCGAGGGCAGGAAGGGGGGGCCTGCCCTTGGGGTCTGACCGCGCCAAGTCTCGGACAGGAAGGGCCCCCCCTTCCTGCCCTCGGGGTCCGACCGGGCCAAGTTTCGGTGCGGAGGTCCCAGTTAGGCCCTAGAATAAGGTATTCAAATTTCAGGGCGGTAGGACCTTCCTATCTCAAAAACTCTTTTTCCACCACATTCTGAACCATTAGGTCTTGCAGGCTACACTTCTGAGGGGCTTTGTCCAAATGACACTCCATTTGGGAAAACTTTTTATCTCTAAGGGCTAGAACTCCAAATCTCGGATATGTCGTACACGGGGCCCCGGGAAATGTGTGTAAACATTTTAGCATCCCTAGCTATCTCGAAAAGGTCGGCAAAGGGGCGTGACCTCCAACAGTACAGTGTATGTACATAAGACAGAGGTTAGTTTCTAGTCCCCATTTTTTGTGGGATGGAGGTGTACATTTGTGGCTAAAGGTGTGTAGACACAGCTGGCCTGTGGCCACGTTTTTGAAGTCGGGGGTCAAAAGGTCAAAAGGAGCCGGCACCACGCCGCTTATGAGATAACAAAAAGTGAATCTGTATTTCTCTCATTACATTTTGTCATTATTGAAGAGAGGCCTGATTCTCAGATATGCATATTGGACTGTTAGGGTATAGGTCTGGGAAGAACTTCAGGCCAAAATCTTGCAAGCGAGCCGCTGGGTGCAGGTGCAACGAGATGGAGCACTTGCTGAGCCTGGACTTTCATAATCTTCGCTCTGTGAATGTAAAGGATGTTTGGTCGGATGTTACGACGAAGAATCATAATGTGAATGGGAATATTCTATAAATCTCTTGATATCATCTTTCGTCGCAACACTTCTGCTGCAGCCACTTAAAGTCTCACTCCGAGAACCTTAAAATATGAATCAATCCATTAGAAGTATGAAAATATCTTCCCGGTGGTGCAGCAGAGCAAACAAGGCGTCCTTTGACATCTACGTTTCGAGACGATTGCAACAGTGCCACACATGATTATATTTGAATATGTTTCGGGGTAGTAATTAGCTGTCGATTTTGGAGGCCTTTATCAATAATGACCAGCTATAGATTTGCTTCCCGATGGAGATTTTTGACAAATTACATGTTAATTAGCATCTACACGTTAAGCTGAGTCCAATGAGATCAAGCTCGGCCTCTTGCTACACCGAGATCATGTCCTAGACCTAGGTGTACCATGTAAAATACATGTTACCATTAGCTAGAGTGTCGTTCTTGGTGTCATTGGACTCAGCTCAACGTGTAGATGCTAAATAACATGTCATTTGTGACAAATCTTTATCGGGAAGCAAATCAATAGCTGCTCAGTATTGATTAAGGCCTCCAATTTCGACAGCTAATTACTACCATTAAACATGTTCGAATATGCTCATGTGTGGCACCGTTGCAATCGCCTGGAAGCGTAGATGTTTACATGCTTCTGATTGACTAATGAATTGATTCAGCTATTCCCCCAGAAGTCTGGGGTCAAAAGGTCAAAAGGAGACGGCACCACGCCGGGGTGGAGCCAGATCTTCCTGCAAAAAACGTGCCCCCCCACATACCGTTCAAAATCCACCCAAAATGTCCTAGAAGCATCCCAAAAAAAAATGATATTATTGGCCATTTTGGCCAACGTTTTGAAAGTAATAATATTTGAGGGAATATTTTTTTGTTGTGGTTTTAGCAGCGAAATGCACCGTGTGCGTGTGTGCGTGTGTGTGTGTGTGTGTGTGTGTGTGTCTGTGTGTCTGTGCGTGCGTGTGTGTGCTTGTGTGTGCTTGTGTGTGTGTGTCTGTGCATGTGCGTGCGTGTGTGTGTGTGTGTATAACACGCTATTTTATGTTGAAATGCGACGTAATCCAGTGTTCACGAAACGTACACTGTCAACGTAGGTATGATTTTGGCGACTGGGTTGGCTCTCAGATATACGTGTTTCTAACAAGATGATATCATTAAAAGTTACATAAAGTAACAGTTTAATAACACAAACGCAGGAAGCACGTGAGCTGCTAGTTTAGCGAAAGCAACCTGACGTCGTTGAAACATGCGAGCGAGCCGATCAACTCCTAATAACTATAAAACTAAAGATCAGACACAATCACTGACTGAAGATTATGCAATTAAAAAGTATATTTCTCGCTAGAAATGTTATTAGAAACACGTTTAACGGTGAATCGGTCCTAAAATATTGCATTTCCCATTCAGATAATAAAGATTAATAAAGATCATACACATTCACTGACTGAAGATTATGTAAGGAAAATGTACATTTCTCGCTAGAAATGTCATTAGAAACGCGTTTAATGGTGTATCTGTCCTAAAATATTGCATTTCCCATTCAGATAATAAAGATTAATATAAGCTACGCCGTGTTCCGGAGCCGCGGGGGATTCTGGGAATTGGGGTTCTCAGTTGACAAATGGGGCTTTTGTTAACTTGTTTTGTTGTTAGGATTAAGTGGGGTTAATGGGTTCGGGATGTTATGTGGTTGAGTGTTGTTCTATTAACATTGTTCGTGTGTTCATTATTGTCGACACCGTCACCGAGAGTGACGTGACCATCATTTCGCGCAGCTGTTCCGTGTTGAAGTCTCGTTCAATAAAAACCAACTCTCGTTGTCGAGCGTTCAATAAAAACCAACTCTCGTTGTCGAGCGTGCCCCCCCCCCCTACAAACGTGTCTCCCCCCCCTCAACAAACGTGTCCCCCCCCCCCCCCCCCCTTCAACTAACGTGTCCCCCCCCCCTACAATCGTGTGTCGTCGTCCGTCTATGGTCGTCCCCCCTCAACAAACGTGTCTCTCCCCCCCCCCCCCCTCCCCGGTCAACAACAGTCTCCCCCCCCCCCCCCCCCCCTAAACAATCGTGTCCACAATTTGCCGCGAAAGCCGTGAAATCCAAACCCCGAAACCCGCCTCCACAGCGGCACACGTGGATACTGTAGGTATAACACGCTATTTTTTACGTTGAAATGCTACGTATCCAGTGTTCATGGAAACGTACACCACTGACGTTTTTTCTTGGCGACTGGGTTGGACATTCCAGAGAAGCTTATCTGGTTTTACGCACCCGGGTGCTTTACGCATCTCCGGGACAGTAATACATCTCTTACATATAAACGGTCGTAATTTCTTATTACAGCATCATCACAATCAATAAGTATTACTATTGATAAGTATAAGTGACATTCCAGAGAAGCTTATCTGGTTTTACGCACCCGGGTGCTTTACGCATCTCCGGGACAGTAATACATCTCTTACATATAAACTGTCGTAATTTCTTATTACAGCATCATCACAATCAATAAGTATTACTATTGTCCTTACCTCCAGATGGCCGCAAATCTGTCCCGGGACATATTTCTGGCGAATTGCGTCCGAAAGAGATTCTTACTCTGTCGCCAGTAATCTCTCCGCACCGGCAACACAAGCAGCCCCATTCCATACTTCTTCTTCCTCGTCGTCATTCACGAACATGTGCCTTAACCATAATTCCCGGTCAATCGGTTCGTATTCGTCATCAAAGTACTCGGCCTCATCAACATCTTCGAAGCCGAGAAACTCCTCGAAATCGCTACCGTCAGAAAAGTCTTCAGTCTCAAAATCCGCCATACTTGATTGAAGAAATTTCTGAACTAAACTCACGAGGAACAAGTTGACACCTATATGTGTCTATTCTGATGCATTTCGTTGGCCCAGAGGCCGACACTTTGGGCAAAAACCCCCCTTATACAGAAAAACGACGCAAACGCTTTCCCGTCCTTAAAGGTAGAATGACGCAACAGCGCCCCCGGCTTTAAAGGTAGAACAGCGGCAATGCTTTCCCGGCTTAAATGGGTTAAGAAAGCAGCAGGTATTTTGGCTTCTTCTGGTCATGCTCTTAAAAGTGAATTCTCTGTGTTGCCATCAGGGCGTCGCTACACTTTACCTGCTTGCAGAACAAACCGCCATTCCAAGTCGTTCATCCCCTCTGCAATTCGACTACTAAATGCTCCGTAGTTGTGTATGTGTATTTGTTGTTTGCATGTTACTGTGTCTGTATGCAAGCTGCTCAAACTAATTGCCCCTAGTGGGATCAATAAAGTTGTATTGTATTGTATTGTATTGTACGTCAAAAGCCACGTCAAGTTGGTCCCTCAAATGTCAGCTTGTGTTAGCTCAGCTAAGCTGCAGCTAACATGCTTCTGAAGGGAAGAGTTTCTGATACAAGCAGAAAACCGAGGGCTGAACAATGGCCCAATCATCAGAGGGCGAAGATAGGCCAGGACATTCTCACTGAACCAAATCCAATTGGCTTTTGTTTTTTGCTGTAATCCACTCTCTTAACATTAACTTCAGAATTTATCATAACATCGTATTATAGTGAGTCTGCGCAAAGACTACATTTATAATGGAAATTACCTGTGTGTGAATGTGTGTTACACGCATGTGAATGTGTGTAAGTGAGTGTTAATGTGTGTGTGTGTGTGTGTTTGTGTGTTTGTGTGTGTGTGCGTGCAGGAGAGTGAGTGGGAGCGTGAAAGAGTATGTGTGAGTGCCTGAGTGTGTGTGTACATGAATCTGTGTGTGTGTGTGTGTGTCTGTGCATTTGTCACTATGTGTGCGTGGAAAGGGACGCACGATTTGTCAGAGTTTTGTTGTCATCGAGGGAAATAAGCATTTTCCTCATGTTGTTGTCCCATTCGGTTAGAAAATGATATCAGCACGTCATTAAGAGCCAAACCATTCCATTCCATTCCATTGAATTCTATCTCCGGACATAAAAAAGATTGATAGTGTGAATGCTCCTTCTCTGTTCTCTTGCCGAATTCAAATTACACTTCAGGTAAAGCAAAGGCAATGAGGTCAGCTTGTAATCTGCTAAACTATAATCACACATTCATAATAAAAGGCGTGACAGTGATCATCGCTGTGACGCAGGGAACGAGCAGTACAGGCTATCCCTTATTTAGCCGTCGACCTTCTCCTTTTCATTTGTGTGTGTACAGCCCTTGTTTTTGGCCCACGTAGTTTTCAAAGGAGGAAAACATGAGACGGAACAGTGAGGGGATCAGACCTCTTCAATCACAGCTGTCAGACATCCTCTGCCCAGCCGGGACCAGGCAAAAGGAAAAGTCTATTCCTGCTTCATCACATCCCACACGCTATACAGAATAAGTGTATATGTTTGATGGAAATTGGTATGTTTGGGTTTCCTAATAGTGTAATTTCACAAGAGTTAAATATCAACACACTTCACCTATATCGTATTGTATTTTTGTTTGTTCAATCTGTTCCTGCTTATACCTGGATAAGGCTGTATAGTTGCACAAGAGAATGCTTAAATGCTTCAAGTGACTGAGGCCTTCCACAAGCAAACACTTCAACACTTGAAGAGCTTCACCACAGGGACTCACTGCAGTGTGTTTGGGTCGGACTGGGCAAGCAGTCAAGTGAGATTCATACCATCACTGTCTATAACCTGTGTGAAATGAGTCCTTAAATTCTACTAGCTTTAATTATCCAGGAAAGGATTTCCCCCTCAAAATACTGCAGCCTGTACGATGAATACAGCTAAATAAAATAATGAGCTAGCTCCATCATTTGAAAATGTGCTCCAAAATAAGTTGTCAAGGCCGTGCAAGCAACATATCAACCCCACGTAAAGACCCAAAGACCCAAACCAGCGGACAACAAGTTTAGTTTTCACAGGACGATTACAAAGAAGCATCAAAAGCAAGTGACAATTAGAAGAGTTAAACTCACATCAGTGCCTTTTGTCAAAACGCTCATCGCTGTTCAGAGACGGTTTCCCATTCATGACGCGTTTATGAACGAATTTGGTGTTGTCTGCTTCATGCAGCCGGTTGGTTTGCATGCAGTCATTAGGGGGAAATCAAAGCGGAGCTCGCTGCCAGCAGTGATCAATCAGTTCTCATGAGGATTCTCTATGATGTTGTGATGCTCCGTTGTGGTATGCTATTAACAGTGTTGGGCGTAACACGTTACAAAAGTAACGCGTTACGGTAATATATTACATTTAGGCAGTAACGGAGTAATATAACGCGTTACTAACTATATTATTACAGTTACTGAGTCCGGTAACGCGTCACAATCATGGACATAATAAAGGATGGACCACGGACTGGAAAGTGGCCGCCCATTCATTCATTACAAACTGCTCAGTGGCGCGATGTGGAAAATCTTGATAGGGCAACCAAACGCCACGACAAGTGTCAAGATCACGTTGGTGAGCACCAACGTGATCTTGACACCCGTCGAGATCTAGGCCCAATGATAGGCCCATATTTTTTTATTTACTTTTACAAATCAATAGTAGGCCTGATTTGACTAATATGCTTTGCATCCTTTCCTTCTCAAATTACAGTGATGCCACTGGTGGCTTTGTATAAATTGTATTCACATAACTCCCTCCCTGCTATTTTGTAGTTCACCAAAACACCTTGAAACAACTTGAGTCTCACATTCTTATGCCACCATACACCAACAGTGCAAGCAGGCCAATGGCAACCAAGCGCGCAGTCCTTCCTCCCTCACTTTAAAAACCACCAGCCGCCACTGGTACACACTACATGCAGATGCAATATAGACCCCCATCCGCCTTGTCCTGAATGTTTATTTTGGTGAAAGTAATAAGTAACTTATTACTTATTACTCTACACAGAAGGTAATATTGTAAAGAAACGTATTACTTTCAAATGCAAGTAACTAGTAATATGAAATATATTACATTTTGGAAGTAACTTGCCCAACACTGGCTATTAACCAGATAGAGACTGAGAGAGACATGGAGAGAGGGTGACAGAGTGAGTGACGGAGTGAGCCAGAAAGATAGAGAGAGAGAGGGCGACAGAGAGAGTGATGGCGAGAGCCAGAGAGAGAGCAAGAGAGAGAGAGAGGGGGAGGACGAGAGGGGATGTCAGAGCTTGTACTGATTGCTTATTTCCTAAAAGCTCCCAAAATCCAATTTTGTGAGTAAATGGTGTTGGCACCGGGCACTGTTGAAACTGGTGATGATTCTGCTTTTACTTTGCCAGCTGTTTCTCCTAGTTGTTTCATTAGGTTTTGTACGGGCGACCTACGTTGAGATAAATGAGAGACCTTGTGACACTTGTCGGCCTAAACTGAAAAAAAAAGATCAATGCCAAATGTATTCATCCTCATTTACTAATCATTATTAAATAATTGCATTGCCTGACTGACTAATAAATACAAGTAAACTATATGCAAACTATAACCATTAATTAATTATGTTAATTATGCTTTATCAACGCTTAATAATGCTGCGATTCATGATTCATCCTTATCTGCTTACAAACTTTATGCTTGCGGTTTTTGTACTGATCCTGGGCCCAGTTTCCCGAAAGCATCGTTAGCCTATGTGAATCGTGAAGTGTGTCGTACGAGCATCGTACAGTTTTCACACCGTTTCTCGAAAGCATCGTTGGTAACGAACGTTGTGAAAACGCTCGTAGCTAACGAGGACTCCAGGGTACTCGTAGGACGCTAAGAGCGTCGTTAGCCTACTTTAGCCTCAGTGGCGTCACCAGCGGACATTCCTAGTATTGGATGCGTTTTATTAAAACACACCCAATACCTCGGAATGACCAGCTTGAGCCATTTCGCAACCAAAAAGAGTGGTTACCGCCGATATATTACTCAAAGACTACTGATAGATTTAAACAGCAAAGATAAAGACATGGTAGAAGTCAACAACAACATAATTTATTGCAGCAATCAAAAATTACAAAAATAGGCCTACATGCGCTGCCGAAATGTACCGATCAAACGTTACAAGGCATATAATAAATCAAATGATTCCATTGCTCTTGTGTGGGAGATCGCTTTCGAGCTGCACTTGCCTTCTCCCTCTGATTTTAATTCGACCATCGTGGTTAAAATGTCCTCATATTGATCAATGACAGAAGACATAGGCTACTAGACTTCGTGCTGAAACCAGCGGGTGTCGGAGAATTTCTGCAGGCGTTTTTTGTTGCGATTGTTTGCATTAAGCACTGTAGGCGCTTCGGTGAGGCTGTAATGAAGTTCACTATTTATTGGACCCTGTCTAGACAGTAACAAACATCCCTGACCATAGTTAATCGCGTTTGTAGTCTACACTCAGAGTGAACTCATTTTTGCATGCGGGTGTCTTCATTCATAAAAAAATTAAAACTTTAGGGAGTAGGGATGGGCATTCGATTAAGTTGCCTTAGTCGATCGTCGGGAGAATTAACGATCAATTAGTCGATTAATCGTTAATATTTTACATAAAAAAATAAATATATATTCAAAATGAAATGAAAATACAAATTGAATGTTTTCCTCATCGGGATCTTTATTATTAGATGAACAACTCAGTTAAACCAGATCCGTTCAATAGTTATGCGCTCGAAGCCGGTGCTCATAAACATAAAATAAACTAAAAATAAACACAACCCTAGTTTCTTCCCAAAATAATAACAATAATAATATCAAAAAAACAATCATGTTATAACTTAACCAACCAGTCTTCGGATTTTTGTTCAGAAAGATGAGCATGTTGACATGCTCTGGGGTCAGACGCGACCGCAGCCTGGTGACCGTCAGTCCAGCCGCCGAAAACACCCGCTCTGAGGGGACCGACGTTGCCGTGATGCACAAATACCTCCGTGCTAACTTGGCAAGGCGGGGGAACAACTTTCCACAATCCAGGGGCTCAGAAAGTTCTTTATTTCTGCTTCGATGCTAACCTCGTCTTGAGTGGTAGGCCTATAGTGCTCCCCAAGAAGTCATTTTTAAATCGTAATGGTCCAACACCGGACTTCGCCGTGGTCTCGTCATGATTACATCGCCGTGTACCAATATCCATACTATCCGTACTTACTAGTCTAAGTTTGAATACGAAGGGTGTTCCGATTGTCGTGACAATTTCTCTATTAGATATTGCGTCTGAGACAGATGAGATCTTCAGATGCAAAAAAGCACACAATACTTGTAGGCAATTGCTGGTCGCATATATTTGTAATAAAAAATACTAACAAAGATACATCTCAATATGCATCAACAAACAATAAAAAAATAGGCATACAAAATAATAATCTGAGGCCTCAGATGGAAACTCTCACGGCGCGTTACTTCATATTCTAAAGACACGCTTAGAGGAAAGTCCACTGATTCTTCTAACCAATGAGTTCTTATTCGTTTGGGTTTATTAGGGGGTGGTCCCCCAATACCAAAAGCCTTTGTGTACCAGATGGTTATCTTTTACAACTGCAGCTGTGGTGAATGCATTGGAGGGGGTAGCGGCCGTGCCATCGACCCCATGGCTTTGTTGACGCTGGCCAGGGGGTCGAGAAATCAGGCCCACACATCAAAGGATTGCATGGAAGGTGATTTACAAGACAAGAAACATAGGAAAGGGCAGGCAATAAAAAATGCATCTCTCTACCCCTGACGGTTTGCACTTTAAATGACCCGCATGGAGTAGAACGTAGGCCCTATCTTAAATTACACAGAATAGCAACAAAACTTAAATTCATACATAGACCAAAACAATACAACATGTGGATTTTCCATCACACTCCCCCCTTTGATTATTTATAATCACAAAATGATGCAACCTTTAGGATTAAAATGATCACTTTATCAAAACATGCACATGTTCAAAATCTATCATGTTCGACCATCAGCACTTCTCCGTTTTTATAGGAGGTTGTTCAGACTATTTCAGGAAAGAATAGATTTTCGTTACTCCTCTTCCTCACTGCTTAAACTATTCCAATCCGAGGCAGGGTATGTTCCAGCTACCCGCGTCAAAGCTGGGTACTTGTTTTGCGTTGGTTCAACTATTATAAATTGGGAGACCGCGGCTGTGGTTAATTGCTTCACACAAGCTTTAACGCACGCAATTGTTATAATTAGTATTATTACAATGATCAATAGGGCTACAAAAAACATTATCGTATTTCTTACAAAGGGTGTACTCCAATCTGAGAACCAATTCCCGAACACACTTTCGATATCCCAGGAAGTAATTTTAGCAAGGTCATTAATGGCCTTGCTGTTTTCCCTGTGGAACTTCACGACAGATAGATTCGCTGAGTGTACGTATGAGCAACATTCCGAGCCAATAATTTTACACACACCTCCGGTTGAGGCAAGGATTAAGTCTAATGCCATGCGATTTTGGAGTGCCACCTTAGTGACCTCCTCGAGTTGTGTTGACATGGCCGTGACGACCCTGTCCGTGCTATTAATGTGAGCCTCTAATGCGGTGGATAGGGCCTTTGTCTCCTGTTGATTTAAATACACCCCATATCCAGGTATTATCATGCCTAGAAATCTCTGGAGATCACGTTTGTGTTTGGCATGGTGTCCGTCTAACACCTGTATTTCTTGCTGGGTCACCACACGAAGCATTGGTACTGCGTATGCTAAGTAACATGTACCCTCCATACGGTTCGGTACAAAACTATACATTTTCCTGCCGCATGCGAGGAACACTCCGGTTGGTAAAACTACTGAGTTAGGACTGATTTGTATTGATTCGTTCAGGGACAATTTGTGCAATTGGCCAATGCAATTGCTATTTTCCAGATGGATTACGTCCTTGGGGTTCAGATTGAGTTGGGTAATATTTATGCAATTCGTAACGTTAAACAATTTTGTTATTGTGAACTGATGACGAGAGTTTTTTTGTTCTTTTAACGTGGGGTTAGTGGAGTGTGGAAGTTCACACCTGGTTTCTGCACATCGGGTCGCACGCAGGGTTGGTGGTGCTAATCTTGATGAGGTCAGCACCGTTGAACACTCGATCCTGGGAATATTATGCGACCTATTGCATATTGCTCCTACAAGTGGGCAGTTACAGTGTGTTCCGCTTTCACCAGCCACACAGTCAATTTGCGCATGATATGACTTCACTGTTAATAGACTACCAAAGTTACCTTTTATACTTGATATTATCGCCATCCCGATGATCCGTGTTTGATTGCATCCCTGCGGGGTGTGTTCTCTCGCGACATTTTCTATCTTGTTGACGATATCTGGCGCTGTTATGTAATATTTTTGTAACGAGGCTGCATCTTTTGGGTCATCACAAGCTTTGTTTAAATTATTTGATGTTAAGTTTCGCCAATTCACAGTTAGAAATTGTAGGTGGGAAAGCGGAACTGCAGCTACGACCGGCCCTTCAGCACTGCTGGGTATGTGCATGCACATCCAACAATTTGTTTTGTTTAGATGTCTTACTGTCTCGTGCATTAACCGAATTATTGAATTTTCAATTTCAGGTCCCACCTCTCTCTTGGCCCTTATTCCCGTCGATATTGGATTTACATGAGGTTCTGGTGTCATTACTGGTTTGCACGTTAAAAATGATGGAATAAACATAATTGCACTTAGAACAACAAGACCACAAATGATTCCTCGGATCCTCCATCCGAGCCTCTGAACGGATTGTCGTCGTCTGGTTCTGGTGTCCATGTTGATTGATGTCGATTCTGGCCGCGTCTCTCCCCTGGCCAGAGAAAGTTTCTGGGCCTGGATCTGACGTGATTGTGTGAGGGTGAGTGAACAGCACTTCACCCTGTTTTAGTGTTGGGGTGACGGCCTAGGGGGTTGGGTCGGAAATGACCGTTGGCGTGAGTGGTGGTGCCCGTCTGCAATGGCTGGCGTGGATCCAGGTGGCCCTCTCAGCTACCGGTTGGGTCGGAAATGACCGTTGGCGTGAGTGGTGGTGCCCGTCTGCAATGGCTGGCGTGGATCCAGGTGGCCCTCTCAGCTACCTTGACAGCTGATGATGTGATCAAAAGGACTTGGAATGGTCCCAACCACCTTGGTGAGTTCCAGGTCCGTCTTCGATAATCCTTCACCACAATCCAATCGCCTGGTTGTAGATCGTGGAGTTGCCCTTCCTTGGACAGCGGTAATGCCTCCTTCACCTGTATACGGATGGATTGCAAAGTCCGAGAGAGGTTAACACAATAATCAATCATGTCGTGATGAAAAATTTCTGTGTTCAAGTTGCTGTTGTGTGGTGCACCTGTCCCCATTGGCATCGGCCGTCCCATTAGGACTTCATAAGGGGACAGACCTACCTTTACTCTGGTGCGTCCTCTCATGGCCAGGAGGACCAGTGGCAAGACCTTTAGCCATGACATACCTGTATCCGCAGCTGCTTTGGCCAGTTTGTTCTTTAGAGTACCATTCTCCCTCTCCACTGCCCCACCACTCTGAGGGTGGTACGCACAATGGTTGCGTAGATCAATTCCTACATACTTGGACAACTGCTGGATGGCTTGGTTCACAAAATGTGAACCATTGTCACTGGACAATTTCTTTGGGATTCCCCACCTTGGGATGATTTCTGTGATCAAGGCTTTGGCCACGGCCGCAGAGTCGGCCGCTTTGGTGGGGAATACCTCAACCCATTTGGAAAACATGTCAACTATCACCAAACAATACTTCTTTCCCTCACATGGTGTTAACTCTATAAAATCCATCATCAGGTGATCAAATGGTAGTGATGGTTGTGGGTGGCTAGTGGGTGCTACTTTCTTTCCTCTTCCTATGTTGTTGGTGACACACACAATACATTTTGCACAAAAACTTTGTGCATAGTTTGAAAATCCTTGTGTATACCAGTGCTGGTCAATGCTATCTACCATTCCCCCCTTTGACACCCCCTTTTTGAACATTTAGGTAAGCATGGGCGCCCATTAGGACCGTACCACAACCCCATGCGGTATGTTGCACCAGCTGATTTCCACAACTGACGTTCTGCGGGTAAGGCCCTGGTTTGAGCCTTCGCCAGTTCTTCGATCGTAACTGTGGGCGTCAGTTGTGTCATCTGCAAGGTGGAGGCAAGCGGGGCTTTGGCAGCCGCCTTAGCACCCTCGTCCGCCAGAGCGTTTCCCCTGGATATCAAGTCCTTAGCCCTTGTGTGTGCTTCACATCGACAAACAGAGATGGCAGTGGGTAAGAGGATAGCATCCAGTAGATTAGCAACCAATTGTGAATGGTTAATTCGTTGGCCCGTGGATGTGAGGAAGCCACGCATTTTCCATAGTGTGCCAAAATCATGAACAACACCAAAAGCATACCTACTATCAGTGTAAATGGTAACCCGTTTACCCTCTGAAAGTATACACGCTCTGGTCAGGGCGAACAGCTCAGCCGCCTGGGCTGAAAGGTTAGATGGTAACCTTGCTGATTCCACCACGCAGTCCTGCGTGGCAATGGCGTAGCCCACTTCACTAACACCTGTGATCACATTCTTCCGGCTTGAACCATCGACAAACAGAACATCATTCCCCGCTGGGAGTGGGGTGTCTGACAGGTCCACCCGTGGTGTGCACACCTCGTTAATGGTGGCCACACAATCGTGGGGTTCCCCATCTTCAGGGGTTGGCAGCAAGGTGGCTGGGTTTGATACAGTACATCTTTTCAAAGTAATGTTAGGCATTGCAAGCAACACGTTGTAGTATGACAAGAATCGTGATGCTGTTAGATGCGATGTACATTGGGTTAACAAAATAGATGAAACCTCATGGGGTACAAGCAAAGTTAATGGCATGTAACCCACCAGCCCCCTACTGGCGGCAACCGCCATTGCCGCTGCTGCCACTGCCTTCAAACAGTGTGGTAGACCTGCTGCCACCGGATCTAATTTAGATGAGTAATAGGCGATGGGGCGCATCTTGCCCCCATGTTCTTGCAACAGAACCGATGTCATGTATCCATTTCGCTCCCCCACAGTCTGTGTGAAGGGGCGCTTGTGGTCCGGCAACCCTAAAGTGGGAGGAGCCATAAGGGCCTTTTTAAGGTCTTCAAAAGCAGCGTCTGCCTCTGGGGTCCATGTCACGTGGTTATTTGGGGTCAGTCCATGTCTGTGTGTGATGTCTTGGAGTGGTTGTGCCAGATTTGCATAATCGAGTATCCACTGTCTACAGTAGCCCGTTGTTCCCAGGAAGCCCATCATTTGTTTCTTTGTGATGGGTTTTGGCATGTTTTGAATTGTTTTTATCCTCTCCTCGCTAAGGGACCTGCCGTTCGGCGTGATGATGTGGCCCAGGAATGTTACCTTTTGCAATACAAACTGTAGTTTAGCTACACTGGCATTGTGGCCCTGACTGGCTAAAAACTGTAGTAATACAATAGTGTCCTGTTTGCACACGTCGGGGTCAGGGGAACAAATTAAGAGGTCGTCTACATATTGAATCAATGTGCTCCCCCCCGGTAAAATTAAATGATCCAAATTGTCGTGGAGCGCTGCTGAAAAAACAGCCGGTGATTCACAATACCCTTGGGGCATTCTAGTCCACGTATATGGCTTACCATTGAATTGAAAAGCAAACCAGAATTGGCTCGCAGGATCCACCGGTATGCTAAAGAACGCGTTTGCTAAATCGACCACTGAAAACCATTTACTATTCCCAGGTACCTGTGTTAATAGTGTGTGAGGATCTGGAACAATGGGTGTTCTAGGATGCACTGCATCGTTTACCTTCTTTAAATCTTGCACAAACCGCCATGCGGTAGGTTGGCCTTCAACTGGTGCCTTCTTCACTGGGAATATTGGGGTACAGCATGGTGAATACGGACACGGGATTATAACACCGGCTTCCAACAGTGAGTTGAAAACAGGTGTTATACCATCAATCGCCTCTTGGCGCAGTCTGTATTGTGGTTGCTTTGGTCTGTATGTTGATTTGGGAGTCACCGTTAGGGGCTCCACATTTCGTATGCAGCCCACATCGTACTTGCTTTTAGCCCACAGGGTGGGTGGGACCTCAGCCAATCGTGGGTCGTCCACCGTCATCTGTGGGAGCAAGTACTCTGGTGACTCCCCCGTAGCACCTCGCATTTTTTGCACCGAGTGTCGGGTTTCGAAAGCTCCACCCCACGCTCTGTGTCTCAGACCCGTTGCGGGTGAGAAATATTGTCCCTCAGGACCATGCGGGTCTGGTATCCAATCACATGCTCCCCCCCCTTTCACTGCCCATGGGCCCAATTCAGCCCATGTCATGTCGGGGGTTTTTGCAAGGGACACATGTGGTGCTGAGCCTGGGATTCGAAAGAATCCCTTTACTTCCTCATTAGAAGCTACGGTTAACATGCAACATTTCTCATTCCAAAGCAACAACTGCCCCGTCAACACAGCTGTTTTACAATCGTCTTTGTACCACTGTTCCTCCACTTCTGCTATTTGTCCATCATAAGACATTCTGGCAGTACAATGCAAATTATCTGTGGGCATGTATTGTATTTCTGGCTGGTTCTGCATGCAGTGGTGTGCGTTCGTTATCAGTATGTCAGCTATTGCTCCCGGTCCCTCTCGCAGCAAGTCCCATGAATAAAAGTACCCTGGTGCGCGTGCCACACACGAGTATGCTTGGATCATGGGGCTTGCATTGGAGGTAACCGTGAGGCCCGCGTCGGTGCAAATGACACTCAGCCCTAGGCGACACATTAAATCTCTCCCCAACAGGTTTGTCGGACATTGGTCTGACAGAAGGAACGAATGTTTGAGTTGTTTATCGCCGTCCCGTACGGAGAGCGGGACCGTGAATTTTTCCTTAAAGGGTTGTCCGCCCGCCCCAACCACCTGTATGACACGACCACTCAGTTTTGTTACATATTTCCATTCCTTGGAGGACAATACTGAATGATTTGCCCCTGAATCAACTAGGAATGTTGTGTCTTTACCATTTACATTTATGCTTGTCTGTGGGAGCTGATCAGGTTGCGTAAGGCTGGTGAGAACCATACAACAATTATTTGGGTGTAATGCTTGTGAGCGTTGTGACGCTGAGCCTAACAGTTCGGGTGTTTGTTGTGTTTGTGTTATGGTGCTCATACCTCCTCCTTGGACCTGTCCTGCTCCGGCGTCCCGTCAATACGAATTCCCCCTTCCATCTTTGCCTCTCTTTTCACCTTTGCCCTTCGGGTGATTTACAGTCACTTCACGGGAAGGTGCGGACTCCCAGTCGTCCTCTTCGTCATCTTTCTCCTTTCTGATGGGGCAATCTCTTAACCAATGATCCTTGGAGCCACAATAAAAACAGTCCCGGTTGAACTTTCTCCCTTCTGGCCGGTCGGTTTCTTGGTTTTTGTCACGACGGATGGGCCTAGGATGCTTCAGGTCTTTCAGTTGGGCGAGCTGGAGCTTCTTGGTTGTCTCTTCTTTTCTATTCTTTCCGAACTTTTCTTTCTTCATGAAGAGGTTTTCTGCGTGGGTCGCGTGACTTATGATCAAATCAAGTCTGGCGGTACGCCACCCAATGCAGTGTTTTTCTATGAATTCCGATATTTTGTCGGTCAACGCATCCAGGAAGGCCGCGGTGAGATTTTCTTCGTACGGAGTCTGAACCACTCGGTCGGTTGGTACAGGCATTCCCCCGTGGATCTTGAACACCTTTTCAACGCGGTCCATCAAGTCAGCCACCGTCTCGCCTTCTATTTGTTGGATCTTTCGAATAGCGGTCCAGTCTCTAACCATGGGGAACGCCCCCCTGGCACGTTCACACAGTCCCTCTACCAGCCGGCGGTACACGGACCCTTGATCCCAATCGAACATTAAATCAGCTTCGTCCCTCCCGGGCATGTCGCCTTGGATACGACCCCACCTTAGGGTCAGTTTGTACGCACAGAGTTGGCGCACTTCACTGATGGATGCCTTGTGTTGTTGGATCAACTCAAGGAGGGATGTGGCGAAGGCAGGTCCCCCCACTGCAGCTGGGTCTGGGAGCCATTCCGCTATGTCCTTAATGTCACTGGGTCTCCATGCACGGAAAACGTATGCCGGCCTGCCATCTTGGGGGTTCAGTACTTCGATCATGGGGAATTGCCCATCCATCACGTCTCCATGTTGAGGAGTTGGGGAGAACACCATTCCCTGGTTCCTCAAGCGGCTGGCGACGGGTTCCCGCTTGGTCGGTGTGGCCGTCGCCTGCTGCGGAGCTTTCCTCTGGCTACGAGTTGCAGGCCTATCTCCTGCCGTGCTGCAATCGGGTGCTTTCTCCTCATCTTTGAGGTCAGGGTAGAGATTGTCCGATGAGACGGCTTCATGGGCGTTGTCATACGGAGGAGGAGAAGGGGGATTCGCACGCGGTCCACCGGTGCAGTCCAGGTCCGGGTCTATATCTCGGGTGACATTGAGATTAAAAATCCCTACACTCTCTACGCTCTCTGTCCCTGGCTGATTTTTTTTTCTATCCTGGCCCTCTCTTTCCCACAAATAAAATGCACACCAACATAGTTTGGAACTTTTCTTTTTCATTTCTGCTTCCAACAATCGTTTCTCTAACTCCTGTAATCGTTTTAAGCTAAAACGCCCCATTTCAGGAAAGCCCAATTTGCACCAATATTTTAAACCCTCCAGAGCCGCTTCACCATGCTTCTCCAACATCACCTTCGCAGGTCCCGTTATCTCCGTTTTTCCAGATTTGTTACCCATGTTTTAGATCCTTTCACACTATTAGTTATTATTGAACGAATTAGGCCTATATAATATACCCGTAACCTCCTTGTTACTATAACACATATAAATATTTATTAACGAATGTATGCCTATTATTATTATTTATATATAAATGTGACCCCAACAGCGCATAACGGGTTTCCCTTTACCGTTTTGACAGACCCTCCTGCCCTTTCTGTTACATATATATAACCATATATATATTGACGGAACTTTACCGGAGTTGCTTTACCGTATGTTCCTATAACAAAGTTCGAATCGTGGCCGATTTGTTCGAATATACGTTCCCAAAACAGTATATACCGTTTTCGTAACGGATTTATTGTAGCTTAAACAAGTATTTTGATCTCACCTGCTCGAATTCTTTTTCCTTTGGATACCGTACTGAAGAACCACTAGTTTATCCCCCACAGGCACTCTCTCCTCGACCCCATTAGTCTGGTTACAGTCACCTGGAGGCGGGGTAGAGCTTTGGGACCGAGTCCGACTCGGACCTGTTTTGGAGCGATATTTCGTAGAATCTTCAGGTTAGATATCCCGGACGAGCCCCCAAACTGTCGTGACAATTTCTCTATTAGATATTGCGTCTGAGACAGATGAGATCTTCAGATGCAAAAAAGCACACAATACTTGTAGGCAATTGCTGGTCGCATATATTTGTAATAAAAAATACTAACAAAGATACATCTCAATATGCATCAACAAACAATAAAAAAATAGGCATACAAAATAATAATCTGAGGCCTCAGATGGAAACTCTCACGGCGCGTTACTTCATATTCTAAAGACACGCTTAGAGGAAAGTCCAGTGATTCTTCTAACCAATGAGTTCTTATTCGTTTGGGTTTATTAGGGGGTGGTCCCCCAATACCAAAAGCCTTTGTGTACCAGATGGTTATCTTTTACAACTGCAGCTGTGGTGAATGCATTGGAGGGGGTAGCGGCCGTGCCATCGACCCCATGGCTTTGTTGACGCTGGCCAGGGGGTCGAGAAATCAGGCCCACACATCAAAGGATTGCATGGAAGGTGATTTACAAGACAAGAAACATAGGAAAGGGCAGGCAATAAAAAATGCATCTCTCTACCCCTGACGGTTTGCACTTTAAATGACCCGCATGGAGTAGAACGTAGGCCCTATCTTAAATTACACAGAATAGCAACAAAACTTAAATTCATACATAGACCAAAACAATACAACATGTGGATTTTCCATCACACGATTCAGATCGGGCGAAAATAAGTGTACTGAAAACGGTCAGTGTGTGGCAATGTACACTTTTCGTACTCAACGGCAGCTATCCTAGCTACTTAGGGTAAGAGGGCGGAGCCAGGCTGAGCCAAAGTCGGCGCATTTTCCACATAGCCTGCATTAATAGTCATTTTGTAGTTTTTATAGCTTTTTATTGCTGCTAGGCGTAAAGAGTTCACCATTCAAGGATGTTTATTGCGGGGGAGGAGCCGCAAATTAAAATATTGCCCCCGTGTGATAAAAAGTTTAATTGCACACTGCATTAGTTTAATCTATGAAAAATGTACGTAATCGACAAAATCCTTAACGATCAATTAGTCGATCGAT
Source organism: Gadus chalcogrammus (assembly GCF_026213295.1). Classification (NCBI taxonomy): domain Eukaryota; kingdom Metazoa; phylum Chordata; class Actinopteri; order Gadiformes; family Gadidae; genus Gadus; species Gadus chalcogrammus. Next base: position 25,316,270 of record NC_079426.1, read on the forward strand.
TAATCATGCCCATCCCTATTAGGGAGTATGCAATTATAAAAAATATTCTAAAGAGGTCAGAAACTCTGTGCACAGCCCCGCCTTCCCCAGTGAACCAAGAAACCCCGCGCCGAACGGGGGATTTGACCCCCTCGGTTTTACACAGGAAACTTGAGATAAGAAGGTGAAATCACCGGGCGTGCCAAGCTGCGACCGAACTGGCTCGGCAGTGTAAAAAGATCTATAGCCAGGGTTCGAGTTAGGTGGGAGCCAATGGGAGACTATTTCTCTGTTGATTAGCAGAGAAATAGTTAGCAACCGAAGAAGCTGCATGGCGTTGTTGTGAAGGGCCCATGCAAGTGAACGGAGCGTTCCACCACGGCATTGAGAAGAGCCGTGTCATAATAGCCCATACCTCCTGTATCCCCCCCCTTTCCCGTCAAAATTCAGCGCAATGGAATCATAACTCGAACCCTGCCTAGCCTACTTCATCCTGCCCAACAATATGGGCAGGATCTAGACCAAGCTCTCCTTATCGGGTCAGCAATAGCCGTGTTTGAATGATAATGAATGAATGGAACGTTGCATTTAAATATTCTATAGGCTACTAGAGAGCCAATCAATGAAACCTTAAGTCGGCTCTCTTGCTGCGCAAAGTATGTTTCAGAAATCAGCACATTAAGATAATTGTAGTTTTCACACAAGCTATTTTGGATTTTTGTAATATGGAATTACTTCAGGGGGGAAATGCCGTGAATAAATGTATGCAGTGGGTTCAGGATTAGGACTGATATGTCGGCCTAGGCCTAATCAATTGTGTTTTAATATCATTAGCATTCATATTATTGCAGTCTATTATTTTCGTAGGCCACTCTGCTGTTGGCGTTGATGGGGGGGGATATTTTAACCCATTTTAACCCCATTTCCCTGCGCCTCATAGGTTTTAGGGCTCATAGGTTTTAGAGGTGTGTGTAACCGGGTGGAAGGAAAAACAATATTGTAGCCTTCCCAGCACTGTGACAGTACCAGGGTTTTTTCTAGAAAAAAAAAGTAGCAGGGAGCAGACTCCTGCGTAAAGCCGAGGGAGCAACGCGGCCGAGGCGGGGGATGGTGTGGAAGGGGGGTCTCCCCCTTCCGCGGCGCGAAGCCTTTGAAAAAATAATGATTAAATGGTACATTCTGAGGCTATCTTAGAGAGAAATTCTAGCTCTTGTGGTCATCTTGTACAACTTTACCCTGTAAATAAACACGACAAATTTCAAAAATATTGGCTAAACTTTTATTAAGTAGGACAAATCACAACAGCAGCCGTCTGTTCCTGAGACTGCCCCAACGGCTCACTGCCTTGTCAAAATCAAATTGATCAATTGCAGGCCCCTCAATACTGATCCTGAGGAGGTGGTTCAGGGTAGCGTTAGTCATGGTAGACCTTAGCCTTGTCTTCACCCTTTTGAGGGTGGAGAAGGCCCTTTCACAGTCAGCCGTGTGAACCGGAATGACCACCATTCTGGCGTAGAGGGAGGCTATGTTAGGGTACTGGCATGCAAGTGTTGGATTGGCAGACAGCACCTGGCACATGTCTTTTGGTGTCTTCTGACGGTAACTGCCCAGGTGCTGTCTGAAGGAGATCCACTCATCCCGCAGTTCTTCCCGGTCAATGGGGGAGTGGCCATCAGAATAGAAGGTGGACAGCTGGTTCATCTCCTCCCATCCATAGTCTCCAGTCATCAGAATATTATATTCTACATCAATTCGAACTTAAGCATACTGGACCTTTATATTATTGCTAGATTTTGGCGTAGCCAAAATATACAAAAACTGCAATAAACATAATTACAAAAACTTGGGGTCACTTCCGGTTTACCCGGAAGTTATGACGTTAATTTAAACCCCGTTGACGCCGCACACATTCCCTAATACAAAGTCTAGACGAGACGCTGGTAAGACGAACATTTACGATGTGTTAACATGTAACTTTTAAATTAAATAAACAAACCTGGAATTTGACAACGACATACTTGTTTGAATGGTTATTGCAACAGAACAGGTGACGTAAATGGTATTAAACAGAACGTTGTATTGATGGTACTTGCAAGATTGTATTAAACTGCCGTAGCGCGCATGATAAATTACATGGTTGATAAATGATTTTAAAACAGTATGAAGGTAACGGAATACATAATCAAACAAGACAAACACACACAGGCAACATTGACGGAAGCTATGCGCCCCGTCCACGGACGTAATTTGGGGGGGGGACACAGGGGACATGTCCCCTGCGCTTTTTCAAAAGGCCGTTTTGGTCCCCTGCAGTTTTCACCGTCCGGAAACCATGTTACGCTATGGTAAACAGAGACTCGTCAGGCACTAGGACCAAGCGGAAACGGCCGCTCGAGCTGAAGCCAGTTTGCTTTCGTTTAGACCTGCCCACAAGCTCCTCCATTGGCTCTGCATTCCTTGTGTGATTGGCCGTCCCCGCTGTCACTCCATCAGGTTATAAACAGCACCAGTACGCACACCGGTCTGCCAGTTGGGGAGGAGGCCGTGTTAATCTTCCGCTGTATGTTGGGCGTTTGTTCTGCCTGGGCCACGTCAGCTGGAAGGATTGTAATATCAGAGGTTTCATTTACATTAACGTTTGAATCGGTGTGTGTGTGTTTGGTAATTAGGCGCAGCCAGGATGTCTAAAAAAAGAAAAGTGGACATAAGAGACTTTTTTCAAAGTCAAAGTGTAAGTTACTCAAAGAAATGCGTTACACCATCCTGCGACACCTTCACTGGCTCCCAATAAAGCAGCACGTCCACTTCAAGATCCTCCTCATCAATTACAAAGCTCTCAGTAATCTTGTAAAGTGTATTTGAGTTTTATTGAAAGTGCTGATATATAAAATTTATTGTTGTTAAAAAAAGGCGCGAAAATTTCTGGAGGAAAGCAGAGGTACCAGTTTCTATCAATCGCTCTAAAAACCCCATTTCCTAACTTTAGCCACATAAAATATATATGCAGACGTTCAGGAAGAGCTCAGGATGCTCACAGTGAAGCCGGTTCAATGATGGGAACTAACTACAGTTTGGCCAAAAATGCTTCGGTTTCAGTGGTTTGTCTCTCAGCGGTGTCAAATGTCACAGGAGCCGCTGCGGGTGACTGCTCTGCTCTGATTGGTGTATTGGCTATGTAAATGAGGTCTGTTTACCATATATTCCAAAAATAAGTGTAAAATTGGTGCTACTGAGATGGAGTGAAGTTGACTAACAAGGTGAAACACAGAATTGGGTGATAATGTGTTGCTACATGCTTTACAACCAGACAAACCAAAAAAGGGAACAGTAAACTTAAAAGTAGCAACAGAAAACTAGAAGAACTACTAGAAAACACAGTGAACTGAAGAGTTTTATAAAAAATATTTGTGTCCCCCCCACCTCTGAAATCAAAGTTTCGTCACTGGCCCCGTCACACACCCCTTGTCAATTTTACCATTATTCTTTGCGAAGCCAAAATGCTTCCACACTTTGGATTTCAAGTTTGCTGGTGCATTAACCCATTTAAGCCGGGAAAGCATTGCCGCTGTTCTACCTTTAAAGCCGGGGGCGCTGTTGCGTCATTCTACCTTTAAGGACGGGAAAGCGTTTGCGTCGTTTTTCTGTATAAGGGGGGTTTTTGCCCAAAGTGTCGGCCTCTGGGCCAATGAAATGCATCAAAATAGACACATATAGGTGTCAACTTGTTCCTCGTGAGTTTAGTTCAGAAATTTCTTCAAGCAAGTATGGCGGAATTTGAGACTGAAGACTTTTCTGACGGTAGCGATTTCGAGGAGTTTCTCGGCTTCGAAGATGTTGATGAGGCCGAGTACTTTGATGACGAATACGAACCGATTGACCGGGAATTATGGTTAAGGCACATGTTCGTGAATGAAGACGAGGAAGAAGAAGTATGGAATGGGGCTATGGGAATGGGGCTGCTTGTGTTGCCGGTGCGAAGAGATTACTGGCGACAGAGTAAGAATCTCTTTCGGACGCAATTCGCCAGAAATATGTCCCGGGACAGATTTGCGGCCAGCTGGAGGCAAGGACAATAGTAATACTTATTGATTGGGATGATGCTGTAATAAGTAATTACTACAGTTTATATGTAAGAGATGTATTACTGTCCCGGAGATGCGTAAAGCACCCGGGTGCGTAAAACCAGATAAGCTTCTCTGGAATGTCACTTATACTTATCAATAGTAATACTTATTGATTGTGATGATGCTGTAATAAGAAATTACGACAGTTTATATGTAAGAGATGTATTACTGTCCCGGAGATGTGTAAAGCACCCGTAAAACCAGATAAGCTTCTCTGGATTGTCACCAGTGGCGTAACAAGGCAACGACGGGCCCGTATGCAGGATGTTCAAGGCTCTTCCAAAAAATAGAGCTTCTTTGGAATTTCACACCTAACTGCGATCTCCAGAACAATAAGGCCTAGGCTACTATACATTCCCAAATTATAGCCTGTATCTTTTAATTACGCTACTTCTTAGGATGGAATGCAATTGTATTTGTATTATGCATAATACTTTTATTCAGTAGTCATCACATACAAGTGCATGTAATTTAAAACGCAGACTGTTTACAGTTTTAGTCCCAGTCTGTTCCCCTTCCCATGTTTGTTATTATATACTTTATTACTTTCTTATATACTTATTTCACTTTATTATACTTTATTATTTTACTGTTTTGTGCTGTTCCTGCACTTTTACATATTTTTTTACCTGTATGTAAATATTGTAAATATTTGTAAATAAAAACTCAAATTTCCCATGAAAGCCACAGGTGTCAGCTCTCAAATACTTTTTGAATTGTGTTCCTATCTGTTACAGGGGCTGAGAAATCAGTAACTTAGTAGGCTTTGACACAATTGCTGAATTTCTAGAAAAACTTCAGGTTTTGGGGGCTTTTCTGAAATCGCCTATAGGTTTTACAGGCATTTTTTCCAGGCGCTTTAGGCCTAAATGGGTTAACAATCTCGCTGCCGCTCTCTGCCATGTTTGAAAGTCATTTGAGGATCAGACACATTGTCAGGTGGTGGTGTTGGGATATTTTCGCGGAGAAAAGATCGTTTTGAGAAATAGTGTATGTTGTACAGCAGCATGTAAGTACAGATCCAAGTCTGACAGGTTCAGTCGGCATTTCGGTAGGATGGCGCACGCCGGGAGTATCGGGGCGCAGCGCCCCTGTTCCCTTGTTTAGAAAAAACCCTGAGTACATTATAGTTATTCTGATAATGTCATACAATTCTACAGGTTCTCAGCTTTCCAAAAAGAGCAAGCATGTGATCAGAGGTCATACTATGAAGGAGCAGTGCTCCCTAGAGTAGGCGCAGTGCAAAAACTAAACAATGGCCCGAAGACGAAGTGGTTAAGATGTTATATATATACATTTTAAATAAAAGGTTTTTGTACGAGACACTGTTTGAGGCAGATTATTTATAACATAATGGTGATGAAAGTTGGTTGGAGGGGAAAGTTGGTTGGGGGGGGAATTTTTGCCTAGGGCCCCCACATACTCTCAAATCGCCACTGGGAATCAGATAAAGTCGGCTCTTTTGCTGCGCAAAGTATGTTTCAGAAATCAGCACATTAAGATAAATGTAGTTAAGCTATTTTGGATTTTTGTAATATGGAATTATTTCAGGGGGGGAAATGCCGTGAATCAATGTATCCACAGTGCGTTCAGGATTAGGACTGATATGTATGTCTGCCTAGGCCTAATCAATTGTGTTTTAATATCTTTAGCATTCATATTATTGCACTCTATTCTTTTCGTAGGCTACTCTGCGGTTGGCCTTGATGGGGAGATATCTTCATACTTTTTAACCCCATTTTCCTGCAACATTCCTGCGTCTCCCCCTCATAGACGCAGGAATGCGTCATAGCCCGTTTCAGAACCGTGTCAGTGGACAGGTACAATCCTACACTGAAGAAAAGGAACATAGCAGGTCTTTAAATTGACAAAAAGGAAGTACGTAAATGCAACATGATAAATTTATATTCTTCTTGTGGACATGCTATAATCATGTCAACTTTGAATGTTTATGGAGAATCTTAGATGTACTAATGTCTCTCACCAGTGGCGGCTGGTGGAATTTATTTGAGGGGGGGCTGAACGTTTGCATTCCAAACCCCTGTATGGGGGTCTGGGGGCATCCTCCCCCAGAAGATTTTTTTGTGATTTTCACAAACAAACGAAGCATTGTGGTGCATTCTGACAAAATAATAAAGGCAAAATAGAACATTTACTTACAAAGACGAATGGGGCCAGGGAACTAAGTTTTAAGTTAATATATTTGCCTTGTAGAATTCAGCAACATTAAGAGTGCAAATACAAAAACTGATATACACATACGGTAACTGTGTGTGTGTGTGTGTGTGTGTGTGTGTGTGTGTGTGTGTGTGTGTGTGTGTGTGTGTGTGTGTGTGTGTGTGTGTGTGTGTTGAGGCCAAGCCATTGTGTTGGTAACTTCACTCATAAATATATCTACATACTGCATTAGTATGCATTTAAACCAATACAATGAAATATGAATTCCACACACTTGCGTGTGGTGATTCAAGACACACTTAAGGCATGATTCCACCATAGGTTTGCAGAGGACTATATACAATATGCACACTGAAGGCATGATGCCACAATAGGTTTGAAGAGGACTGTATACAATATGCACACTAAAGGCATGATGCCACAATAGGTTTGCAGAGGACTGTATACAATATGCACACTGAAGGCATGATGGCACAATAGGTTTGCAGAGGACTGTATACAATATGCACACTGAAGGCATGATGGCACAATAGGTTTGCAGAGGACTGTATACTATATGCACACTGAAGGCATGATGCCACAATAGGTTTGCAGAGGACTGTATACAATATGCACACTGGAGGCATGATGGCACAATAGGTTTGCAGAGGACTGTATACAATATGCACACTGAAGGCATGATGCCACAATAGGTTTGCAGAGGACTATATACAATATTCACACTGAAGGCATGATGCCACAATAGGTTTGCAGAGGACTATATACAGTATGTACACTTAAAAGGGTGGGGGGGTTGTGAGGGTCTGTAACCAGTGTCCACCTCACGGGAAGGAGGGGGTGGGGGTTTGTGAGGGTCTGTAACCAGTGTCCACCTCACGGGAAGGAGGGGGTGGGGGGGTTGTGAGGGTCTGTAACCAGTGTCCACCTCACGGGAAGGAGGGGGGGGGGGGTGAGAGAGACTAGTAAGAGAACTCTTGGAAAACTCTTACTTGTGAAGGAACTTTGCTCGTCAGTCTTTCTGACTGGCAAATTTCTCAATTACTCTTTTGTTGAAATCTGGAATGTCCCTTGTGAGTTTTTTCTCTATAGAGAGCATAGCCAGAGCATTGAGGCGATCTTGTGCCATAGTGTTCCTAAGGAAAGTCTTTATCCTCTTTAAGGTGGAGAAGCATCTCTCCGATTCTGCTGTTGACATTGGTGTGGTGATGAGGATCTTGAGAAGACTTACAGTTTCGCTGAATGCGTCTTGCAGGTTATTTCCCATTAGAACCTGAAATAGAGCCAGTGCTCCACTGCAGCCCTTGAAGTCCTCATGGTCGTAGATCAGGGACAGTTCTGTTTTAAGCCTGCCTTTGTCCAACATGGGATAGGCATCCACCGTGGTTTCCAGCGCTGCATCTGGGAACTTTCTGCTGTGTTGTGGGAACAAGTCACCTTGCAACAGAGTAGCACTGATGAGATGCTTTGTGAAAGAAAACCTCTCCTTGGCTAGGCTCATAATGGTGTCACAGACCTATGAAATAATAACCACAGAAAACATGTTCCAGTTCAACAATACAATAAAATCAGCATATTCGTACCAGTTATTTTTTTTAGCAAGTAAAGCTAACAGTAATAATTAAACATAAATGTGGAGAAAAAAATGACTGTCTGCATACTCCAGTAGATATACAGTAAACATAGTACAGGGGTTGACACTAAGGTTTCAAAAGCACTTGCCCATCGGGCAAGTACAGGTCAGGTTCAACTTGCCCGAATGTAATGTTCACTTGCCCAAATTATAATCAGAATCGTGATCGGGCCACTTTTTGCCAGGCACCCGGCCTGGTTTTGGGGGGGCTCAGAAAAATCATCCTAGCTCAGACTGAAGCTGAGTGTTAGCTTCCACACATGTTGTGTTTAAAAAATAACAAACTTCTCTTTGTTTACTTATTTATCGAGCGGTCACATCGTGCCATGAAGTGATTTCAGTCCACAGTTGCAACCTATTAAAGCTATCGCCAAGTTATATGTAGACCTGCATGATTTGATGCAAATTTACATAACTAAATGTCAGAGGTAGTAGCAAAGATATGTATTTTTTAACTTTCAAGTTTCTTGTAGCTCTAATTGAATAATCACAATCGCGTTTCTAGTAGGGTTGTCAGTCACAATACTGGATTTTCTAACTTCAACACTATTCCTGGAAAAAGATCGATATTCTATACCATTTTCGATATCAGGGGAAAAGTTTTTTTCAGGAAAGAACATACCCAAAGTAAATTGATTATATCTCCACAACTGCAAGGGCGATAATGTCATCTTTGGGCCAAAAGAAAGATTGTTGTGCAAGTGAAATATTCAATGGGGATAATACTTGGTTAAAGTGAATAAAGCCATGGAACACAGCATAAGGGAAAGATAACATTTCCACCTGAAATAATTATCAGTATCAGTTGGTCGTTATCAGTTGGGAGCGCTGTCTTACTATGAGACACAAATAAAGGTAGATATCTTACAATTTTGACACTTGACACCTCTATTTAAAGTTCAGGGCAATCGAATGCACCAAGCCAAACACTCGCAAATAAATATATGGCCACTAGATTGCGCTGAAGAATATGTTTTCTGATTGAAGGCAATTTACCTATTTCCTAAGAAACCTTCTCTTATTCATTGATTGAAAACACCATGTTAAGTTGCAAAATTTGGCCCAGATACTGGATAATCTGTTTATGGTGGTTTTATTTGATCAGAATCAACTTTGTGGACAAAAATCACAAAGGTAATACTTCATTTTTGGTTGTTAAAAGAAAAGGGGACGTTTCTTCTTAAGTTGTTATTTGCGAGTTTTACTCACAGAATGATATGGTTTGGACTGTTGGAATAAGTGGAGGCTCAGCTTTCATGTAATATATAGGCTACAGTAGTTTGTGAGGGTCCAATTTCGTGAAAAAGATCGCTATTGCTGTGTGCATGTGCACAGTTATGAAACCCAAAACCGTGTTCTTGACTTTCCTTGATAATTTGCCTCAATCCAAAGTACTTCCAAACTGCACTCCTCCATAGCTACTCCATTTAACTTCTACCTAAACCGTTCGCGGAAGTGCTGCACTTGAGATGCTAGCTGTGTTGGCTAACCTTTAGCACTGCCAGAGACCGCACGGCGAGTGAGTGACAGAAGGCGGGGCTATATTCGCAATGAAGCGATGCGTGTCTGTTAACTCGCTTTCCGAGAGAAGAGAAGACAGCGCGCTGATCAATTGCAAATACTTCTATTTTGTGTGGTTTTGCGGAACAAAAGGTTGTTCTGCAGTTTCTAAAAACATTTGAATAAATAGCTTTTACATTAATATCCACCCAAAATCCACTTGCCCGTTCGGGCAACCAGAAAAAATCTCAACCTGCCCAAACATTTTTTTTACTTGCCCCGGGCAAGCGGGCAACCGTTAGTGTCAACCCCTGATAGTATGTCTAATAATGACAACTCTGAACACAAAAATGTGCAAACAACATACATATAGGCTAGTGGAATACAGAAAAAGAAGTGGATTACCTCTATTGCCAGATGCTGTTGTGTTTCTTCCTCCATTGCCCTCCGTTTCTTCGCGGGTGGTCCCTGTACAGGTCCCCTATAGTCCTCATCCTCAACTAGAGAAGGAACAGTGTCCCTGGTCCAAAACAATTTTCACAAGTCACTGTCCATCCTGAAATTACTCTAAGAAACTACTCACTAGAAACCAAATTGCTGATCAAATAAATCCAGAACTGTATTAAAGTATGTGCTGTTGTTGTGTTGGACCTAGTCAATGTCATCTAGATTCATCACATATAAATTCACTAGTCCAACTTGGTGAAATTGTGATATTTATGAGAGATTATATTGTGCTCAGCCATGTGGATTCATGTTTTTACTGAAGGCTACATGTAAGCATGTTTTAAGCAAATATGTAAAATCATAGCTTACCTGATGGCCTGTATGCTTTGAGTGAACTTTTGGGTGATCCCTGCGATGAAGACAGTCTATGTTCCTCTTCTGCAGCTGGTTAAAGAGCATGTCTACATGTGGCATGATCTTGTGAAATAATGCCAAGAAAAAACAGAAAGCCTCGTCTTCCAACATTCTCAATAAACCCCCGGCCTCTCTCTTCGACATGGCATCAAAGTCTCCTCTGTCTCGAATGGTTTGGAAGCACTTAACCAGTTCATCTTTGTGCTCGTAAACTGTGTTAACAGCACGACTGTGGAAGTTCCATCGCGTTGTTGAAGCACCCGGGAGTCGACGACGAACCACTTCATCCAGCACTGCCGTTCGTTTGAACGACTTGTGGAAAAAAGAAGAAAAAACCCCAATATCTGAAAAAATCTGTCCGATCTTCGAAATATTGGATGTTGCCTGCTGCATGATGAGGTTCAACTGATGCACATAACAGTGAACGTAGTAGGCACTCTTGAACTATATCTTGAACTTTACGTTGCACTCCACCTGTAGCACCCCTCATCACTGCGGCACCATCATAGGCCTGGGCAATTAGTTTCCTCTCTTGTCCTGCGGGAAGGATGCTTCTCAGCCTTTCCAAAAGCGCAGTGGCAATCGTCTCAGCAGTCGCATTTGGAAGCGCGATGAACTCAAAGAAGCGTTCTCTGATGTTATTGTTGCCATCTATGTACCTTATCACAAACACAAGCTGGCAATGAGTGCAGACATCGGTTATCTCGTCTGCCTGAATGGCAATGTAGTCTGCTTGTTTCACCTCTTCCAAAATGCAGTCTCTGAGAACTGACAACATGCAGTCCAACAGTTCATTTTGCACGGTCTTCGAAGTGCCTTTAAAAACTGTGGCGTTTTCCAGGTGCACCTCCAACTCACGGTCAATGGAGGCCATGAGATCAATTAGACCTCAGAAAATGCCTGGATTTTCTGATTCGTCACTCTCATCATGACCACGCAGAGCAAGTTGAAAGGCACCACAAAATTTCACAGCATCGATGATCTTTGACAAAATATGACGATTCCTGTCCACCTCCTCATTGTGCTTTCTTACAGCAATGCGGTGTCCCTCATCTAGCTGTGCAGCTATGGTAATTTGCCCAAGCATGGCTAGCTTCACACAGTTGTTCATATGAACTCTTGCTCGCTCGTGTTTCTTGATCCGTTCTGACAGATGTTTCAGATCTGTCACCCCTGTCTGTGTCCATGAATTATCCCACGCACCAGTTTTGAAAAGTATGCAAGGAAAACAAAAAATTGCATTGGCATCCCCACAGCTAGTTAAAGACCCACTATGCAACTTCGGGAATTTCTTCGCCGTTTTCTTGGTTTTGGCACGCACATTTCTCTACACAGCTCCCCCTTAAGCTTCGTAGTAGATATTTTACAACACTGTCGTAACAACATGTCGTTGACGACCCTTTCCCATGCAATTCTACGCGAGCCATGTGCATTTGTTTTCAAAGAAGCCGGCGAATGCGTGGAGCCATGTCCGAAGTAGATGTTCATAAAGTGTAGGCAAGGTTATGCATTTTTAAAATTGTGTATTTGTATTGCAATAAACATAAAGCCATCCTTTTTTATAGTTGACGGGGAGAATTTATATCCTAGATTATAATTGTTTTATCTTACGTTGAACAGAACAATCAGTGTGAGAGTGTTGGCCAACATAATAATCTAAATAAACAAGAACCTGGATTCGGGGATTCAGTCTGTATCTGGGGGACGAGACAGACGAACAGCAAAACACCAATGGAAACAAAGGTGTTTATATGGTTGCAACAAGCAAGCTAGAAACATACAGGGCTCACAACAAAACGGTCGAGAAAACAATTTTTACAGGGCTCACAACAAAATGGTTGAGCAAACACATTTGTACAGAGACTATCAACATCAAGAATACCACGAGGACAAAGTTCACCAAGGGTACTTTCAATTTCAAAAGCAACACGGCCAAATCGGAGTCTGATTTGCAGTCTTCTTTTTCTTTCAGTTCACGCTATTCCTGAAAAGCTTGCCCAACGTTTACTCGTGTCTGGCCTCTCTGTCGGTCAGTCTCCCTTTTCTCTTCTTCTGTTCCTCCGACATTGGGTTTCTCTGTCTCTTTTTAGTCGGCTGATCTATGATGAATGTAACAATCCCCGGTTCCGTGTTTGGGGGTCTGTGCCGTAAAGCAATTCGTTACTTCGCGAGACCCGAGACTCCCGCGAGAGTGGGCGGCGGGTCGCCAGCAGAAACATATTCCTTTTCTCCGCCAAGATGCGCAAGGGGGAGTCGAAACAACGAACAATCGAACAAAAATGTATAATGGAACCATTGCAATGACTCCTAGCCTGTTATATTAAGGTAAATCAAGCCAAAAAAGTTGCATAGTTCCCCTTTCACTCGTGTCTGATCTCTTTTCTGGTCCATTCTTCTTTTGTTCCACCGACAGTCGCCTCTTGGGTCCCTTATCAGTCGATTGATCCATGATGAATGCAACAATTGCCTCGCAACTGGCTGTTTATATCTAGCCGGTGCCATGTTTGGGTGTGTGTCTGTGCCGTAAAGCATTTTCGAAACTACAATCTGACTACATTTTTCGAGGATACTTCCGCTGCGTCACATCCGGAATGTCCCGGTCCGAGCAGATCAAGTTGCATATGCGCTTTTTCACTGTAGAGGCGACATGGGAAAATGACACACCCACCAATCGACCCAGAAATGATTGCAGAACCATCAGCATAACTCTCAACCTGCATACTTAATGTAATTTTGGCTAAAAAAGTTGCATACTGGGCCTTTAACCTATGAAACTACAGAGGCTGAAAAAAGAGACAACTCAGACTCTCACACATAGACTCAGGGCATGCAAAGTGAGCACAGGGAGAACAGGAAAAGTGTGTCACAGAAGAACAGTGTCTCTGTGATTGTGAGTGTTTGTGGGTTTGTCAATGTGAGTGTGTGATTGTTAGTGTGTGAGTTTGTGTGATTGAGAGATTGTCTGATTGTGAGTGTGTGCGAGTTTGTTTGATTGTTAAGGTGCGAACACACCAAGCGCGTACCTCGCGTACCATGTACGCGCGTAACGCACCTAAAATGTTGCTTGACCATTTTGTGTCAAAAATGGTCAGATACGCGCGTACGCATACGCGCGTAGATGAGACCGCCCAACCCCCCCCCCCCCCCCCAGCCTGTGGCTGCGCTGGATTTAGGAGTCCGAGGAAGGAAACCCAAACGCCGCTGTGTTTGGGTAGATGATAGAGCTTGGATCGGGTTAGATTAAATAATCTCGGATATAAATAACAATAATCTGGTTAAATAACTTCACATGGTGTGTCTGGTGTGTTTCCAGCATTCGTAGTGTTGATCAGCAGAGAAATAGTCCGCCAAGACGTTGAGGTTGCTTAGCAATCAGAGACTCTGTCCATGCAAGTGAACGGAGCGTTCACTCTTCGTCATAACTATCAAACCAAACATCCTTCACATTCACCGAGCGAACATTATGAAAGTAAAATGCACATTTCTCGCTAGAAATGTTTCCATAAACGCATTTAATGGCGTAACTATGTTACTATTTCCACCCAGAATAAAGAAAGTTGCCGGCCGTGGCTGCCATGGACATGGCTGCGCTGGAGTCCGAGGTAGGAAACCCAAACGCCGTCGCGTTTGGGTGATAGAGTTTAGATCGGATTAGATTAAATAATCTCGGATATAAATAACAATAATCTGGTTAAATAACTTCACATGGTGTGTCTGGTGTGTTTCCAGCATTCGTAGTGTTGATCAGCAGATATATAGTCCGCCAAGACGTTGAGGTTGCTTAGCAATCAGAGACTCTGGCCATGCAAGTGAACGGAGCGTTCACTCTTCGTCATAACTATCAAACCAAACATCCTTCACATTCACCGAGCGAACATTATGAAAGTAAAATGCACATTTCTCGCTAGAAATGTTTCCATAAACGCATTTAATGGCGTAACTATGTTACTATTTCCACCCAGAATAAAGAAAGTTGCCGGCCGTGGCTGCCATGGACATGGCTGCGCTGGAGTCCGAGGTAGGAAACCCAAACGCCGTGGTGTTTGGGTGATAGAGTTTAGATCGGATTAGATTAAATAATATCGGATATAAATAACAATAATCTGGTTAAATAACTTCACATGGTGTGTCTGGTGTGTTTCCAGCATTCGTAGTGTTGATCAGCAGATATATAGTCCGCCAAGACGTTGAGGTTGCTTAGTAACCAGAGACTCTGTCCATGCAAGTGAACGGAGCGTTCCCTCTTCGTCATAACTATCAAACCAAACATCCTTCACATTCACCGAGCGAACATTATGAAAGTAAAATGCACATTTCTCGCTAAAAATGTTTCCATAAAAGCATTTAATGGCGTAACTATGTTACTATTTCCACACAGAATAAAGAAAGATGTCGGCCGTATGCTTCTGTCCAAGCTCACTACTCTCTGCCAGTGACGTCGGGTCAAGCTCAACGCTGATTGGCTATTGCGGCGCGTATGAGCGTAAAAAGTTCAATTTTTTGAACTCCTCGCGTACGCGCGTATATGTACGCGCGTATATGTACGCGCGTATATGTACGCGCGTATATATACGCGCGTATATGTACGCGCGTATATATACGCGCGTATATATACGCGCGTATATATACGCGCGTATATATACGCGCCTCATACGCCCCTAACGCGAGTAAAATGTTGCTTTACGCGTGTACGCGTCTCATACGCGCGTAAACCAATGGTTCCCTATGGAAAAATTGCCAATTTTATACGCGTCGTACGCGAGTAACGCGCTTGGTGTGTTCGCACCTTTACAGTGTGAGAGGTTGTGATTGTCTCTTACAGTTTCAGAATCAGCGGTTTCTTCCATTTTCTCATCTAACCCAGATAGTCGCTAAAATCTTCGTGTTCTGCTCCTGTGAACATAGCACGGCATGGCCACGGCAACAGCATTAGCGCGGAACAGGAGCCATTAATAAAGTGTGCGACATTGTTGAGCCACATGAAAACACTTGTCATGTGACTCAAGTGGCTGCATTTGATTGGCAAGATAATTTTGTCAAGTTTTTATTGGTTAAAATAGTCACATGATAGAAATGTTTGCGGAAGACGTCCCTCAGGGAGAGAAATAGATCTTGCATGCAAAAAGAAAAACGATATAAAAAACGAAAGCAACGACCGTCACATAGCCAAATAGAACGGCGTAAAAGCACCATTCTTTCTTCAAATTTATACTCAAGTAAAAGTAAAAGCATCTTGCGTTGCGTTTTTTCTTGAAGAAAGTAGTCCAATCCTTTTAACTCACTTTATTTGTTAAAGTAGGCATATTTTGGTATGGTAACTATGAAGCATAAGGGAGGGAATTGTATCTATTGCGTATTGAGAATAATATCGTGCACTACTTCGAGTCCCGGGCTTAGGCCCCGTCCTCTCGGCGGGGCTACCTATTCGTTCTGCCCTAAATCTGAACTCCACGCTGGTTTTTATCAAGTGGGCGTGGCCTATGTGAAGTGGGCGTGGTTGGTGGGACGCAATGGCTCCGCACTCCTCACCTGTCCAAAGGTGCTGCCATCTGTTGCTGGAGTAGTAATTGCAGCTTATGTGTTCGATCCTGCTTCTTAGTGGCTATGTGAGGGTAATGCAGCTTGTGTGTTCGATCCTGCTTCCTAGTGGCTATGTGGGGGCATCTTATGTGTTCGATCCTGCTTCCTCGTGGCTATGTGGGGGCAGCTTATGTGCTTAAAATACGTAACAATCCCTCCTTGGTCATCTCAGATGGCCATACTATAAGATTTTTAAGCCATAAGCACCATTTACCACACCGAAAACATAGTCAAAGTAGGAAAATCATTAACACCACCGACCGAACTGGAAAAAACTCCATAGGGGAGATAAACCACAGCGCGTCCCCCTAATACTGAGACGCAATTCACCTTGGTGGGTCTCATAGGAAATACAGGTCATTGTCAACAATACAACAATAAGCATAGAGATAAAAGCATTCATAGAAATCCAAACTAACACTTCTGGTTATATGTGATGCTTTGTATTTTAAGAACCTGAGCTACCCACACAAAGCCCCTAGGAAGCAGGACAAAACATATAAGCCGTAAATACTATACATAGCCACAAGGGGAGCAGGACCTTACTGAAGGCTGCAATAGCTGCTCCATCCACAGAAGGCAGCACCACAGACAAGTGAGGAAGCCGAGGGTAATACGTCACACCGGCACCGCCCACTTCACACAGGCCATGTGGATCCTACCATAATAGTCAACATCGAGTTAGAGCTCGTCAGAATCTTCTCGCTGCAAGTAGACATAGGGTTAATGTTTTTGATCAGCTAGGAGACGCTCAGCACGTGCTCAACACGCTTCCACCTCCTTTTGCTCCGTAGTTACCATACCGAAATACTTTAACAAATAAAGTGTCTTAAAAGCTATCCTGGATTGGAACACTTTCTTGGAAGAACTCAGCAAAATTGGTGACCCCGACGTTCTTGGAAAGTACCAGGACCGAGACTCGAAGCACGCGGCCATCGGGACGCAATACAGGCTATTGCAGGCGCCACTGAAAGGTAAACAGAACCTGTTGTCCATGACTAAACTCTGTAATAGTTAGAATAGGGTTGAAATTCATAACAGCCGGTTAGTTGGACGGCTGCGGATACGCTAACAGATCAAATTGAATAATTATATTCAAGGAGCAAAGGGCCAGGAGTCTGTTTTATGGGACTGTATATAGAAGTTATCGAATCCCATCTAGATCTAATGTTTGTACCGTGTTAGGGTAATAGCGGTTTTAATTGTTAGATAGTGGTTAAGTTTTCCACCTTTCAGTTATTATGCTTTGATTGTTGAATGGTGAATGTACTGAAGTTAAGCCAGTACTCACTGAGTGTTATCTATAACCGACCATAAACGTTGTTCGCCGTTGCGGAGCGGTGCAGACTGGTCAGATATCCTGTTTTACTCTATAGCTTGCTTGCATATTCTACCGGTGGCTTGGGCTTTGTTTGCCGTGAAGTTTGAATGGGATTGGTTCCTCCCGCCACGGTTAATGTAAACACCACATTGTGCAATTTAGTATAGAGTAATAACCCATCCGTAGAGGCAAACTTGCGCAGTTTTAACCCAACTGCTTTGCATGCTTCGCTAACCCGCCGTGGAAACAAACTTGCCGGAATCTCATACTTCTTACAGAGATCCAATACAGTGCGTTTGACCAATACTATCTGGGTCAAATTGCGACGCACTTTGCTTGTTCCGCGAATATTGAGTGTAACACGTGGTGTCGGGGTTTAAAGAGACGGCGCGTCTTGATGACTTGGGTTTCTTTTGTTACAAACGCCTGCGCCATCTTTGTAGTCAGGGCCTTTTTGTTAGGACAATAAACATCTTGCTTTGTGTAGGGACCGCTTGGTCTGGCATAGAACAAGAGCAGCCCAGCTAAAGTGTTACATTCTCTCTCCCCCTCTACCTCTCTCTTTCTCTCTTTCTCTCTCGCTCTCGCTCTGTGAAAAGGTGATTGACGCATTTTGTCATTTCCTTTTGTTCGAGGCCATCTTGTCTTTTGTTAAGACTGCATTGTCTCTGAACTGGGACAGTAGCAACATCTCTCTCTCGCTCTCGCTCTCTCTCTCTCTGAAAAGGTGATTGACGCATTTAGTCATTCCCTTTTGTTCATACCACCGGTTCCATCTTGTGGTTTGATTTCCTCTAATTCTATTCTGCAAGTCGGTAGAGGCCATCTTGTCTTTTGTTAAGACTGCATGGTCTCTGAACTGGGATAGTAGCAACATCTCTCTCTCTCTCTCTCTCACTCTCACTCTCACTCTCTCTCCCACTCTCTCTCCCACTCACTCACTCACACTTTTTGAAGGCAACGAGTGCCATCTTGGCCTGGATGCTCCGACTGTCCGGCAAGGCAGTGGTCGCCTGCACAGCGGGACCCCCGAGGTGTAATCTCTCTCTCTCTCTCTCTCTCTCTCTCTCTCTCTCTCTCTCTCTCTCTCTCTCTCTCTCTCTCTCTCTACCTCTACCTCTCTACCTCTCTCTCTCTCCCCACGCACACACTTTTTGAAGGCAGCTAGTGCCGTCTTGTGGCCTGGGTGCTCCTGACTGTTCGGTAAGGCGGTGGTCGCCTGCACAGCGGGACCCCCGAGGTGTAATCTCTCTCTCTCTCTCTCTCTCTCTCTCTCTCACACGCACACACTTTTTTGTGGCATCAAGTGCCGTCTTGTGGCCTGGGTGCTCCTGACTGTTCGGTAAGGCGGTGGTCGCCTGCACAGCGGGACCCCCGAGGTGTTAATTCTCTCTCTCTCTCTCTCTCACTCACACTTTTTGAAAGCACCAGTGCCATCTTGTGGCCTGGGTGCGCAGTCCGGTAGGGCGATAGTAGTAGTTTTTATCTGGAACAACTGCAACAAGATACCTTAAGTGGGTGTTGCTCTTTCTCTCCCGCTCTCCCACCCCCTAAAACTCCTTTGATATCCCACGTCCCTTTATCCCTGTCTCCACGGATCCTGTGACAAACCCCCCTCCCTTTCATCCCTGTCTCCACAGATCCTGTCGTAAACCCCCCCCCTTTCGTCCCCGTCTCCACAGGTCCTGTCGTAAAACCCCCCCCTTCCCCTCCCTTTCGTCCCTGTCTCCACAGGTCCTGTCGTAAACCCCCCCTTCCCACCCTTTTCATCTCTCTCCGCAGGCCCTGGCGTGCAACCCCCCCCCCCCTTAACCCTTCGCCACCGTATCTCCTCCCTCTCCGCAGGTTCTGTCGCGGAACCCCGTCCCCATCCCATAAAGTACTTGTTTATTGACGGATACCCTCGCAGCGCGGCGTGCGGATAGTGTGTACTTTACCATTTAAGGGTTGGCCATAGGTAATAGGTTATCACAGCTTTCTGTCATACGGATAGAACTCGAGGGAGTTTCTTTATCGATAGATGAAGTTGTGAATTCCAAAACCATCATATTCTAAGTACTTCGCAGCCCCTGTGCCGGAACCCCCTCCCCCACCTCTTCGCCTCCCCCTGCTGGCCAACGCCGGTACCTACCCCGATCTACCTCTACGCCTCCCCCTGCTGGCCAACGCCGGTACCTACCCCGATCTACCTCAACGCCTCCCCCTGCTGGCCAATGACGGCGCCCATCCCAGCCTACCTCAGCACACTCCCCTGCTGGTTTTCAGAAACGCCTATCCCGATCTTCTTCAAAGCCTCCCCCTGTTGGTCTAAACAGCACCGGCCCCAGTCTACCTCAACGCCTCCCCCTGCTGGCCGAAACAACGCCTGCCTCACTCCTACCGCAACACCTGGTACCTACTCTCCAGACAGCGGCCCCCAACTGCTCACCCACGCCTAGCCCCAGCAGACGTGCCCTTTCAGACGTCATGGCCTTGCTCTATGTGCAACCTCGCCTAACGGAGGCGAAACCTGATCCAGACACCCCAGATGAGGGCGGCAGTAGCCAGGTATTTGGCAGCCAACGCCCTGAAAGACAAGGCGTTGTCCACTGAACAACAGCGAGGATGGGCTACGCGAGAGGAGAAATACAGGAAGGAGTGGGAACATGTTGGAGTTTGGGCTGTTGGGATAAAGGTCACCACCTGCCTTACCACAGCGGCCTGGGAGTACACCCTGAAGGAGAGCGAGTGGGCTGCGACGAGACGCGCAAACGGGAAGAAGGTACGGCACAAGGATTCAGTCGACTACAGGAAGAAGAGGGAGAAGTACACCTACGCTCTACTCAATGCCTACAATGCAGCGTTCAACATGGATGCACGGAAGAGAGAAGGGCGACCAGCCGATCTTTCCCGCCAAGAAAAAACAGTATTGAGAGGGCTGTCTACACCACCTCACGTCGAGGAGTGTGCGGCCCCACTCACCCTGGACGGAGCGGACGTTGAGGGCAAAGGGACGCCATGTGGAGAGGAAAACACCAGCCTCCGCAACAACACCTACCCCAGCCTCGAAGAAAACCCGCCTTTCCCAAACATTAACGAGGGCTCCACCACCATACGGCTGATATGACCACCCGGCGCCTCGAAAAATCCAAGGACCCCGCCCTCCAATTCCCAATACTCCACATAGAGAAGGGGCCTGTAGATATCTCGTACGACGATCAACCCCGGACGTCGTTTGCAGGAGGACATCAGGATTACGGTGGCGTTGAGTACGAATCGACGAAGGGGCCGATGGACGGGACCGGCCGCGTGATAAAAGGGAGGAGCGGCCCGGGTGCCATAATTGGTCGAGAAGCGGACCACCCTCCGGGCGCAACGAACGTCGACAACTGCAACCCGAACCAGCAGCCCTACGGAGCCACTCAACCCTATCCGACTCAACAGCAACAGCTACAACCAAACCCCCAGCTCAACTCAGCCCCGCAGCAGCAGCAGCTACAACCCAAACCCCAACCCTACTCAACCCAGCAACAACAAGGCATCCCCCAACCCTACTCAACGCAGCAGCAACAGCAGCAGCTACAACCCAACCCCCAGCTCTACTCAGCCCAGCAGCAGCAGCAGCAGCTACAACCCAACCCCCAACCCTACTCAACCCAGCAACAACAAGGCATCCCCCAACCCTACTCAACGCAGCAGCAACAGCAGCAGCTACAACCCAACCCCCAGCTCTAATCAGCACCGCAGCAGCAGCAGCTACAACCCAACCCCCAGCTCAACTCAGCCCAGCAGCAGCAGCAGCAGCTACAAGGCAACCCCAAACCCTACTCAACCCAGCAACAACAAGGCATCCCCCAACCCTACTCAACGCAGCAGCAACAGCAGCAGCTACAACCCAACCCCCAGCTCTACTCAGCCCAGCAGCAGCAGCAGCTACAACCCAACCCCCAGCTCTACTCAGCCCAGCAGCAGCAGCAACAACAACAGCAACAACAAGGCATCCCCCAACTCTACTCAACCCAGCAACAACAAGGCATTCCCCAACCCTACTCGACCCAACAGCAACAAGGCAACCCCCAACCCGACTCAACCCAGCAACAACAGCAGCAAGAACCCAACCCCCAATTCTACTCAGCCCAGCAGCAGCAGCTACAACCCAACCCCCAACTCTTCTTGACCCAGCAACAACAGCAGCAACAAGGCATCACCCAACCCTACTCAACCCAGCAGCAGCAGCAGCTACAACACAACCCTCAACCCGACTCAACCCAGCAACAACAGCAGCAACAACAGCAGCAACAAGGCATCACCCAACCCTACTCAACCCAGCAGCAGCAGCTACAACACAACCCCCAACCCGACTCAACCCAGCAACAACAGCAGCAGCAGCTACAACACAACCCCACACACACTCCCCTAACATTCAAGGACAAGGGCTTGACGACAGTGGAACCCCACAGTGCGTGCAAGGGATCCCCGTAAAAAATTATACAAGTACGGGGGCCATACAGAAGACGCACGGCACTCCCACGCGAGCCACCGAATCGGGACCAAGGCAAGAGCAACAACCATCAGCTTCCCAACCCGGCCCCAGCCAAAGCCGCAGCAGAGACCGCTCGACCAAGACGGAACGCCACACTATGAAGACCAGGACGAAGGAACCCAGTCCGAACCGGTCCGGCAACGAATGCTCGGACGACGACATCGCCAACTTGCTAACACCCCTGATGACGGACGCATGGGAGAGAGAAACATATTCACCATGGGGACACCGAAACAGGATTGCCCTGGGCTACCGCTTGCCTTTAATCACGGCGGGAGCTGCGGCCTGGATCAGGACGTTCGAGTAGGAGGAGACATCAGGTGATGTCCTGGCCATAGGAGATATAAGGGCCATCATCGGCAGGGCCCACGGCTCCGACAAAACTATAGAACTGGAAAGGATGACCCGTACTACTCAACTTCCCTTCGACAGATACCGGAATACATTCTGGGATTGCCTCAAAAGACAATACCCACCAGACAGTGCAGTGGGAATCGAAGGCCTGACCATCAAACCCGAAGAGTCCGTCTATGCTTACGTGAAGAGAGCCGAAATACTCTGGGCGGACAAAAATGACTGCCACCCGTACAGCGGCAACCTGGCAAACAACACCTTCCGAAAGGCGGTCTTGAGTGGGCTATCGCCCGTGGCCCAGAAGGGGCTGAAGGCGGTGGTTGGACTGTGCGTCAAACCGAAGGCAGAGTGGATGGAACACCTCATTCACCACTTCAATCTTAGCAAGGAGAAGAAAGCACTCAACAAAGAAGGCCTTGAGGATTTAATGAAACAGATGATGAGGGTAAACATAAGGAAGGACGTGGAGGAGACCCGGATGCTCAAGAGAGCCGAAGCCGACCCGGAACCCATGACCATGATGTCCCTAGTGCCACATCAACAAGAAACATTCCCTCAGGTGACCCCGCTGCCCGAATGGCTACGACAGGGCGGCCACCCCACCGCATACGCTGCATACGTGGCCGCCGCCATGCAACAATCAGGTCAACAAAAACAGAACCATCCATTCAGAGGAGGAGGAACAGGAAGAGGAAGAGAAAGGCCGACACGTCAGTTTCCATGCCTCCATTGCAACCAAATGGGACACTGGATCAAAGACTGCCCCATTTACCACTCCGACGTGGCCCAATCTAGGTTCCCGTCACGGCAACAAAATCAGCAATGTGGCCTCAAGGCTCTGCCCGCACCAGGCAACTCCATGTTAGCCTTACAACAATAGGGATGCCCAGAGGACGAGTGGACGAGAACGGAACTAGGCCTCGGACTACCTACTGTGGACGCATACGTAGGTGGACACAGATGCACGTTTCTAGTGGACTCGGGAGCATCCGTATCAACTATCGGAAGTCTCGCGGGAAAAACCCCTCCACTCTCTCGCCGCTCTCTAAAAACCATGGGATTCTCTGGGAAACCCATGGAACGACCGTTCACAACCCCACTCGACTTCGACATACTAGAACAGAAAGGATTTCATTCATTCCTATACGCCCCAAAATGCCCCGTCAATCTATTAGGAAGGGACCTAATGGGTTCCCTACAAATCACTCTTGCCTGCAACTTGGGAGGCATCACCCTGTACCACCCCGCCAAACCCGCCCCAGATGAAGCACACATGTTCATGTTAATAGACGACCCAAAGCCAGAAGCTCATGACGACACCACCATCTACTGGCAGGAACTGACGGGAACAGCACAGACAACTCCAGGACTGGAAAGCACATATCGGAATTGGGAAATATGGATCCAGGAAATCGGGGAGTACAATGAACTGTTGGACCCATTACACTGCACGCTCAACATCACACACGAGCAGGACCTGACCTACGATGAACCATGGTACAACCAGAAGGATGGACAGCTGGAGGACCTACGATGTGGAGATATATACCTGGGACCCGAAGGAGTGGAGGCAGGAGTCGACCTCACGGAAGAACAACTATCTTGGTTCCAGCTGGAACCAGAGTGTCCCTCACGTCTCCCTCTTGGTCAGCGCCGACCACCAACCCAAACAACTCGGACCAATGGTAAAAAGAGCACAGGCAGTCCGTGAATGGCAACCCACAGACAACAAATATCTGTCCAGGAGCCCGGATGCAGAATTCTGGAGAATATCCTCGCGAACCACAAACAAGGCGATCGGCCGGAGAGTGGACGGACATCGGATGGTGATCGACGACGACAACACCAGGAGCGACGACGATGATGTGGGACACACCCCACAGCACAACATTGTGGTGAACGTGAAGGACCCTCATCGCCCAGAATGGCGACATCAATACAGGATAAAGCCAGAGGCGGAGGAGGGAATCAATGACAGAAGACCACCTGGAGAAGACCATCGACATTCGGACCATAGCTCCCCCGGAGAAGGTCCCTAACCCATACGTGGCCCTAAATCCTGTGAGCTCTGAACATCGATGGTTCACGGTGGTGGATCTCGCCAATGCATTCTTCTGCATCCCCTTGGCCACTGAGTCAAGACAATTCTTCGCTTTCACATATAGAGGACAACAATACACATACACAAGGATTCCACAAGGTTTCCGAAGCACCCCCACCATCTTCAACACCTGCCTCAAGGAGGACCTTGCAGGACTGGATCTCCCTTCAGGCACGGTCCTGATACAATACGTGGACGACCTCCTCGTGGCAGCTGAGACAAAGGAAGCTTGCCTACAGGCGACTGAAAACTTGCTGCAAACAATAGCACAAAAAGGATACAAACTCAAGAAAACAAAACTACAACCGGTGAAAGAAGAGATTACTTTCTTGGGGAAAGTAATAGGAGGGAATAGAAGAGAGATCGGCAAAGGACACAGAAGCGCGATCAGAACCTATCCAAAGCCAATCACAGTCCGACAAATGCTAGCATTCCTAGGACTGACAGGATATAGCCGGACCTACATCCCTGATTACACCGGCGAAACAACTACACTGCGACAGCTCATCACCAAAGCAGGACACAGGAATCTGAAAGCCCCCTTGGAATGGACCCCTGAAGCAGAAGAAGCATTCACCAGGCTAAAACAAAGCTCGTATAGTGCCGCCGCCCTTGCCGCCCCAGACTACAAAGAACCCTTTACCTGGATGTGTCAGTAAGAGACTGTGTGGTCAACGGAATCCTATGGCAGAAACAACGAGGACAACGGAAAGTCCTAGCCTACCACAGCTCCGCTCTGGAACCTCCAGAAAAAGGACTCCCTGAGTGTGGAAAAGCTATATGCGCCATCTCCAAAAGCCTGGACAAGACGGCCTACATAGTAATGACACACCCAGTTGTGGTCCACACTATCCACGGGGTAAAAGCATACCTGGATAGTTCAGACTACACAATCACCACAGCAACCAGGAACACAAAACTCCAGAGAATATTGGGAAATCCCATGGTCACCTTCACCACCCAAGGAGCCAACATGACGGACAACATGCCCAGACCCAACGATGGAGAACCCCACATATGCTCAGAAGAAATAAAAAAGGCAGTGAAGATTCGACCAGGACTGAGAGCGGAACCCCTTCAGCCAGTGGACGCGACCTTGTACACCGATGGATGCTGCTACAGGGCCGCCAATGGAGAAAACCTGGCCTCATGGGCTGTAGTGGAACAAACCAAACAAGGAATATGCAGCACTCTGGCTAGTGGCATATTAGAACAACCCGCTTCAGCACAAAGAGCCGAACTATATGCTATGTGTGAAGGTCTACGGATAGCCAAGGGGCGAACGCTAAATCTCTACACCGATCCCAATTATGCATACGAGCTAGCCCACCTAAACGGACAACAAATGATAAACAGACAGATGATCACCAGTGCTAATACCAAAGCAAAACACACAGACCTAATCTTGCTGTTAGCCAAAACAGCCCAACTACCTCGAGAAGTAGCCATCATGCACTGCCAAGGACATCAGAAAACACAAACAACGGAGGCAAGAGGAAACCACGCGGCGGATGAAGCAGCTAAGAAGGCAGGCGGATACGTCCCAGTAGAACATCTAAAAGAAGGAGGATACACCCTGGTGGTACACCAGATGATGGTCAATGAAGAAACAGTCCTGGACCCAGATGAACAGATGGTCAAAGAAATGCAAGGAGGAGCAGGACCTTATGAGAAATCGGCGTGGAGAGGAAAAGGGGCCAGAGAGAGCCCGGATGGAATATACTACTCCTCCACTGGAAAGCCGGTTGTCTCCTCCAAGGCCCTGCTGTTCCTCCTAAGGAAGGAGCATGGATTGGCACACGAAGGAAAGGCCAAGACCCGGCAAAGGATTGAAAGATACTGGTGGCATCCAGAACTCAAAGCTGTGTGCGACCAGTATGTCCAGGACTGTCAAACGTGCCAAGCCTGTAACCAAAGGCGGGGATTCAAGATAACCAAAGGACAATTCCCCGTGCCCCAGCTCCCATTTCAAGAAATCTACATTGATTTCACAGATATGGGACAAGAGAACAGAGTTGACGGAAAACGGTTTATGTTAGTAGCCGTTGACAGGTTCACTAGATGGGTAGAAGTAATTCCGGTTAAAAGGGAGGACGGGAAAACAGTCATCAAATGGTTAACACAGGAACTCATTCACCGCTGGGGATACCCAAAGCTTATCTGCTCAGATAATGGTACCCACTTCGCCAACGCCCACCTTCAGGAAGTGGAAACATACATAGGACTCAAACACAGATTCGGCTCAGTATATCACCCCCAATCGCAAGGCCTGGTAGAGCGAGCAAACCAGACAATTAAGAATCAATTAGCAAAAATACTCAGAAGCAATAGACTGGAGAAATCTAGAGACAGCACCGAGGAGGTAGAAACTCGAACCTTAGGACGCATGCAGGTGAATCAGCTGACAGGGACAGTTAAAGAAAAGACAGCAGGGAAAAAGATGACCTTGGTGACAGCTCTGCCATTAGCATTAATGGCCATACGATCCTCTCCCTCTAACACCACCCTTCTCAGCCCCCATGAATTAGTCACAGGACGTCCCATGCAAGGACCATACAGCCCACCATCCAAAGGACCCCCATCTGACAGGTTTGATGAAGTAATGCAGGAGTACCTGCAAGCACTAACTCAAGCTTCTTTAAGGTTGTATTCCCAGATCACAGACCAAAAGCCGTTTGATCCAGAGGACCCTTCACCGACGTCGGTGACACCTGGCGAGTGGATCTGGGTGAAAAAACACCATCGAAAGAACCTAGAAGACCGGTGGGAGGGGCCATACAAGGTACTCTTGGCCACACCCTTTTCTGTTTCTGTAGAGGACCGACGTTGGGCCCAGTGGCACCACCTGAGCCGGTGCCGCAAAGCAGATACCCCCGGCAGATCGTGGACTGAGACCCTGACCGACCTAGCTGCACTCCAAGCCAAGGACAAACACGCCCCACTCCAAGACGATTGGCCAAAGCGTGCCCCTGGGAAGGTACCTGGTAGGATTCCTTCTGGTAGTCCTGTTCCAAGAAGGAGCGGGAGACAACATCGCCAGCTACCCACCGACCAAACCACCAACAACAACAGGTCAGGTCTCGTTAAGGTACTGTCGAGGGATAGAAAGTATCTTTGAGCTAGATTTTTGTGAGATACTGCCGTGTGGGACCAGGACGGACCGGGTCTACCAGGCAGAAAAGTACATGTGCGTAGGTACCAGACCAGACGGAAGCTACCAAAGAGGTTATGCCTGCCAGGCGTGGTCTCAGGCATCGTGGCTTACCCATCCTGGGTACAAGGAGGGCTATTATCCCCCGACGTCCAGCTACAAGGTACTCCAAAAGGGAATCTCCCTTACCAGAAGAGTATATGGCTATAAGGAAATCTGGACCAGTAATGGTCTAGCAGTCAAGTGGGAGTCGATGTTCATAACGCAGATTTACTCGTTCCCGAAAACAGATCTCATAAGACAGACAAAGGCCTGGTCTTTCTAGTGTTAAGGGCGGATATTTGGGGGGAGGACCTAAAAATAGTTGTCCTTCTATCAGGATATGCATGCGGGCCCAATAAATTTCCACCTAAAGGGACGTATGATTTCTTAGAAGCGCCACATCTCTCACCACCCCCGGTAGTGCACCAGCAGACCAACTGCTTTATCTGTGCCGCCGGCCGCCCCTCCTTGACCACAGCCCCCGCTAGAATCACCCCGCATAATTCACCGCAAGGTTTTGTTTTTCTATTGGAATTGTTCGTGGACGGCCACATCCCAGGGTGCTCAATTACAATAAAATCCCAACTACATATCATGTATCCTCAGACCCCGATTAGAGCTATACCCCCCAGATTTGAAGTTAATTTAACTCCGGACTATCATTGTATCACAGGAAGGGGAACAGGGAGAAAGGTAGGATCATTTCCTCCTGAGTCTTGTAACACCACTAGAGAAATAAAATTGTTGTCCAATATGACCCATGCCCGTAGTGATATATGGTGGTTCTGTGGAGGACAGATCCTCAGTTCTCCCCTTTGAATTTTCAGGAACATGCGCAATCATACAATTAATAATACCCATCTACATTTTACCTGATAGCAAGACTGTGATGGATCTCACATTATCCAGGAGCGGTGGTCTCCTGGATTTGACCCGTTGGAAACGGGGGTATGCACCAGTGCCGGGTAGTTTTGATAAAAACATATACATAGACGCAATAGGAGTACCCGAGGGGTCCCCAACGAACATAAAGCCCGGAATCAGATAGAGGCAGGATTTGAAACTGTTCTATTTTGGTGGTCTATTATTAATAAAAATGTTGACTGGATAAATTACATATACTATAATCAACAACGTTTTTTTAATTTTACAGAAGAGGCAGTCAAAGGACTGTCCGAACAATTGGATGCCACCTCCCGGATGACCTATCAGAATAGGCTAGCTTTAGATATGTTATTAGCAGAACCAGGAGGGGTGTGCGGGAGAATAGGGACAACATGTTGTACTTTTATCCCCAATAACACAGCTCCAGATGGGTCCGTGGCCAGGGCGTTGGCCGGACTGCAATCCCTCAAGTTAGAGTTGGCCGAGAACTCCGGTATTAGTGACCCAATAGCTGGATGGATGGAGAACCTGTTTGGTAGGTGGAAAGGCATGATCCAGTCAGTGCTCATCGCGGGAATAATGGCAGTAGCCGTGTTAATTGTTGTCGTCTGCTGTTGTATTCCCTGCGCACGAGGGCTACTGCATCGGCTGATCACCACAGCAGTGGGCGCTACAGAAGTGCCAGGTGGCATTCATGCTTACGTGGGAATCAGATATAATCCGGTGAACTGGGACGAGATACCACCTGAGGGACCCGACCCTATCCAGCTACAATATATAGAATAATCACCACCATTTGTAGCACCTGTGTCTAAGATCATCAATATCCCGTATATACTTGAATAACTAATTATTGAACCACCAAGACGGGTTGTGTTTGTTATTATATAGTATTGTTCGGTTGCGAGTGCAACCTGTTGTTTCTGTATCACTGCATTGATAATGGGGCGGTTGATCTTCTTTGAGACAGTTGTTTACAGGTTTCCTGTTGCTGACACGACGACGATTGAACGCCTGAAGGAGGCTCCCATGATGTGAAAGTAACCTCTCTGTGAGCTGAGCCCTTGACAAGGAGGGACGAGTCTTGGGTTCATGAATTACAGGCCCCGACGGCGACAGAAGAAACAATGGCTGCGATAATAACAATGTCCAAAACCACCCACATGCAACAGCGCACCAATACACGAAGATCACCTGAACCACCCAAATCCATGCCAGCCTATCAATAATCTTGAATTTCTTAAATTTTGATTATTTTTAAATAATAAAAATAAATAATAATTTATTATAATATTTATTAATTGTATTTATTTATTAATATTTATTATAAATATTGTGAGATAATATTTTTTTTCATATTTCACAATAATAATAAATAAATTATTTATTATTATTATTGCTAATTGTGTACTTTACTTTTGCACATGTTGAAAATTGTATGACCTTGTTACACATAACCAAAAAGTATTAGCTTAGGATTTCTATGGATACTTTTGTTTGTGTGCTGTTTGACCATATGATTGTATGATAACCAGGATATATGTTCATTGTTGTATTGCTAATATGACTTGTATTACCCATGAGACCCATCAAGGCAAATGCCGTTTCAGTATTATGGTAATCCGTGGTGGTTTATCTCCAATATGGAGTTTTTTCCACTCGGTTGGTGGTGTTGATGATTTATCCTACTTTGACTATGTTTTCGGTGTGGTAAATGGTGTTTATGATTTAAAATATTATTGTATGGTCATCTGAGATGACCAAGGAGGGATTGTTACGTATTTTACAACACAGTCTCACTCCCTACTCGTCAAACGTGTGACGCATGGCCAAGGATCCCTGGCGTCAATTTCCGACGAAAAAGTGGTACCCTTTTCGTCGTTTTTCAACGCGGGGTCCGTCAGATAGACATTCATGTTAATCCCTCAGCGTCGGATATAGACGAAAGGAAATCGATGTTTATCAACGGTGATGCCGTAGCTATTGTCTATTGATTTGTTTGACAGATTCACCATTAAACGTGTTTCTAATGCCATTTCTAGCGAGAAATGTACCTTTTCCTTGAATAATCTTCAGTCAGTGAATGTGTATGATCTTTATTAATATTTATTATCTGAATGGGAAATGCAATATTTTAGGACCGATTCACCGTTAAACGTGTTTCTAATAACATTTCTAGCGAGAAATATGCTTTTTACTTGCATAATCTTCAGTCAGTGATTGTGTCTGATCTTTAGTTTTATAGTTATCAGGAACACTTTATCGGCTCGCTCGCATGTTTCAACGACGTCAGGTTGCTAGGGACGCTGCTTTCGCTAAACTAGCAGCTCACGTGTTTCCTGCGTTTGTGTTATTAAACCGTTACTTTATGTAACTTTTAATGATATTGTAATAACCACAGGCGAGGTAGTGAGCGAAGTAAGCTTGATAGCAGGTTTATTGGATTCCACAATCGGACAGGCAGGCACAGCTCCACCGGAAAACTACAACAACCAAAACTCCCGCCCGGAAGGAAACCCCCGGAACCCCCTCTCAGAAGGCCCGCCCCTTCCCCCCAAACCCTGTGACGCTACAATACAGGCCCCCAGGACTGGTGCATATTTCCGGAATCCACCAGTGCTCAGAGGCCACGCCTGGTATTGCAGTCGGTTTAGTGGGCTGTGGACGGGTCCCGGAAGTAGATATCCTCGTTCACTCCAATACAAGTGGGGAGCAGGAATGTGTCTCCGCAGAAAATGTGTGGATATCAATCAAAGGTTCATAATTATCTTTATACCGTGTACTAAAAAAATGTACGTTTCTTCTTTTCAAAACGCCCCCTCAAGCGTTTTATTAGCCGTTATCTCGCTGGGGAAGAGGGGTGTGCAGCTGAAAGGAGTCGTAGTGAAACAAATGGCATCCGAGAGGGCCTAGTTCAGTGCTCCGTTAACGTGTCCGATTTTTGGACTGGTTCATCTGCTGCTCAATAACTCTTACGGTACTCTGCTTGCAATCATTGTGATTCATCATGTATTGATCCATTTATTCAAACGATCCAAAGACAAAGAACAGGTGCATTACGGTATAATTTTATATTGTTGTTGGACCGGAGTTGGTGGATGGGCACGGATCCCTGGCGTCGATTTCCGACGACAAATGGGTACCTTTTTCGTCGTTTTTCAACGCGGGGTCCGTCAGATAGACCTTCATGTTCAACACGGTCTCACTCACGTGCAGGCCCCCACCCTCGTGTTCTTCCAAGGCCCTCCCCCAGCTGACCTAATGATTCGCCCCCACACTGATTGACAAGAAGAACATTACAATACAAGCGCATAGAACAACTGGCATAACGGACAACGAAATACAATGCAACACATAACACACAAACTATTTAACTGTCCCAGGGTCGCTACAATATCGTAAATACGAATTCGTTCTCAGCCTATTTTTGCCATTTATTTACCGTGTTACTATGGCAGAATAAAGAATAAATTCATGCATCATCATTCAACTTGAACATGTGTTTTTACAGTATAGAGTGGTGGAGAGGGACGACGTATGTTGGCAAACCCGGAAGTGAGCGTCGCCCTCGGTTCCCTTGACAAAAAGCCAACGGGTTTTCCTTTGGATTAGTGCAGAAAAATGTGCATCTTTGAAGCAACTCCTCAAAAATGGAAAATAAATAAATAAATAAAAATAACCGTGCTCCAAAGAACGAAGTGTAAACCAATGCATTCTGAATGGGAGTGTTTCTCCAATTTTTCCATGCTACACAGAACGAAATGTAAACCCATGCAAATAAAGACTTCATGTTCATAATAATTTAAATATCATTAATCTACAGAGTGTGTAGGGAGGTATTATATTTTTTTCAACGGGGCTGAATCCAGTCACTTGACCGTCATGGTTGCTATGGTGGTTGCTATCGACCGCCCCCTCTAATACTCGTGGCTCTAAAAACCACGCGGCAAAGGAGCTGCCGTAAATTGTGTTGTTTTTGTCGTAAACTAGGGTCCGATGGTTGAAAAATAGACAGATATTCCAAGGTATCCTTAAAAGGCAGCTTGGATGTGTTTATTTTCTGCAGTTTAGACTTCTATAACTCATTTTTGAAAGCAGAACACCAAGCTCATTGATTTAACAAGGGAGGGTTATTTGAAACAATTTATTAAATAAATATTTGTGAGAGGTCATTCCTTCTCCTGATTTTACTTCCTATTTATGTCTAGGGTAAACCCCTACTGTCCACAAGCATCCCCCCCCTCCCCATATGGATTTGGAGAATTGTTGCCACGTCCCAGTGGTGGAGGTATCATATATATATGAAAGAGGGCATTCAATTATAGCCTACTACAATGATCAATTAGGAGGCCGAAGCCCTAAAGGAAGTGATCCAATAGGTGACTGAGTCGACAACATTTAAGTAAGCTGTATAGGGTCTCTTATATATCAAAGGGGGTCTCAAAGGACGCATACGCTTCAACCTGTGGCTCCAGCACTACAGGAAATGACTCTGCAAGTGCTCCATCTCGTTGCAACTCACCCAGCGGCTCACTTGCAAGATTTTGGCCTGAAGTTCTTCCCAGACCTACACCCTAGCCATCCAACATGCATATCTGAGAATCAGGCCTCTCTTTAATAATGACAAAAAGTTATGAGAGAAACACACTAACTTTTTGTTATCTGCATAAGC
This sequence comes from Gadus chalcogrammus, assembly GCF_026213295.1. NCBI lineage: Eukaryota > Metazoa > Chordata > Actinopteri > Gadiformes > Gadidae > Gadus > Gadus chalcogrammus. The sequence goes on from NC_079426.1 coordinate 25,349,170, forward strand.
GGCGTGGTGCCGGCTCCTTTTGACCTTTTGACCCCAGACTTCAAAAACGTGGCCACAGGCCAGCTGTGTCTACACACCTTTAGCCACAAATGTACACCTCCATCCCACAAAAAATGGGGACTAGAAACTAACCTCTGTCTTATGTACATTTACTGTACTGTTGGAGGTCACGCCCCTTTGCCGACCTTTTCGAGATAGCTAGGGATGCTAAAATGTTTACACACATTTCCCGGGGCCCCGTGAACGACATATCCGAGATTTGGAGTTCTAGCCCTTAGAGAAAAAAAGTTTTCCCAAATGGAGTGTCATTTGGACAAAGCCCCTCAGAAGTGTAGCCTGCAAGACCTAATGGTTCAGAATGTGGTGGAAAAACAGTTTTTGAGATAGGAAGGTCCTACCGCCCTGAAATTGTAATACCTTATTCTAGGCCCTAACTGGGACCTCCGCACCGAAACTTGGCCCGGTCGGACCCCGAGGGCCGGAAGGGTGGGGCCTGCCCTCAGGGCGGTAGGACCTTCCTATCTCAAAAACTGTTTTTCCACCACATTCTGAACCATTAGGTCTTGCAGGCTACACTTCTGAGGGGATTTGTCCAAATGACACTCCATTTGGGAAAACTTTTTTTCTCTAAGGGCTAGAACTCCAAATCTCGGATATGTCGTTCACGGGGCCCCGGGAAATGTGTGTAAACATTTTAACATCCCTAGCTATCTCGAAAAGGTCGGCAAAGGGGCGTGACCTCCAACAGTACAGTAAATGTACATAAGACAGAGGTTAGTTTCTAGTCCCCATTTTTTGTGGGATGGAGGTGTACATTTGTGGCTAAAGGTGTGTAGACACAGCTGGCCTGTGGCCACGTTTTTGAAGTCTGGGGTCAAAAGGTCAAAAGGAGCCGGCACCACGCCGCTTATGCAGATAACAAAAAGTTAATGTGTGTTTCTCTCATAACTTTTTGTCATTATTAAAGAGAGGCCTGATTCTCAGATATGCATGTTGGATGGCTAGGGTGTAGGTCTGGGAAGAACTTCAGGCCAAAATCTTGCAAGTGAGCCGCTGGGTGAGTTGCAACGAGATGGAGCACTTGCAGAGTCATTTCCTGTAGTGCTGGAGCCACAGGTTGAAGCGTATGCGTCCTTTGAGACCCCCTTTGATATATAAGAGACCCTATACAGCTTACTTAAATGTTGTCGACTCAGTCACCTATTGGATCACTTCCTTTAGGGCTTCGGCCTCCTAATTGATCATTGTAGTAGGCTATAATTGAATGCCCTCTTTCATATATATATGATACCTCCACCACTGGGACGTGGCAACAATTCTCCAAATCCATATGGGGAGGGGGGGGATGCTTGTGGACAGTAGGGGTTTACCCTAGACATAAATAGGAAGTAAAATCAGGAGAAGGAATGACCTCTCACAAATATTTATTTAATAAATTGTTTCAAATAACCCTCCCTTGTTAAATCAATGAGCTTGGTGTTCTGCTTTCAAAAATGAGTTATAGAAGTCTAAACTGCAGAAAATAAACACATCCAAGCTGCCTTTTAAGGATACCTTGGAATATCTGTCTATTTTTCAACCATCGGACCCTAGTTTACGACAAAAACAACACAATTTACGGCAGCTCCTTTGCCGCGTGGTTTTTAGAGCCACGAGTATTAGAGGGGGCGGTCGATAGCAACCACCATAGCAACCATGACGGTCAAGTGACTGGATTCAGCCCCGTTGAAAAAAATATAATACCTCCCTACACACTCTGTAGATTAATGATATTTAAATTATTATGAACATGAAGTCTTTATTTGCATGGGTTTACATTTCGTTCTGTGTAGCATGGAAAAATTGGAGAAACACTCCCATTCAGAATGCATTGGTTTACACTTCGTTCTTTGGAGCACGGTTATTTTTATTTATTTATTTATTTTCCATTTTTGAGGAGTTGCTTCAAAGATGCACATTTTTCTGCACTAATCCAAAGGAAAACCCGTTGGCTTTTTGTCAAGGGAACCGAGGGCGACGCTCACTTCCGGGTTTGCCAACATACGTCGTCCCTCTCCACCACTCTATACTGTAAAAACACATGTTCAAGTTGAATGATGATGCATGAATTTATTCTTTATTCTGCCATAGTAACACGGTAAATAAATGGCAAAAATAGGCTGAGAACGAATTCGTATTTACGATATTGTAGCGACCCTGGGACAGTTAAATAGTTTGTGTGTTATGTGTTGCATTGTATTTCGTTGTCCGTTATGCCAGTTGTTCTATGCGCTTGTATTGTAATGTTCTTCTTGTCAATCAGTGTGGGGGCGAATCATTAGGTCAGCTGGGGGAGGGCCTTGGAAGAACACGAGGGTGGGGGCCTGCACGTGAGTGAGACCGTGTTGAACATGAAGGTCTATCTGACGGACCCCGCGTTGAAAAACGACGAAAAAGGTACCCATTTGTCGTCGGAAATCGACGCCAGGGATCCGTGCCCATCCACCAACTCCGGTCCAACAACAATATAAAATTATACCGTAATGCACCTGTTCTTTGTCTTTGGATCGTTTGAATAAATGGATCAATACATGATGAATCACAATGATTGCAAGCAGAGTACCGTAAGAGTTATTGAGCAGCAGATGAACCAGTCCAAAAATCGGACACGTTAACGGAGCACTGAACTAGGCCCTCTCGGATGCCATTTGTTTCACTACGACTCCTTTCAGCTGCACACCCCTCTTCCCCAGCGAGATAACGGCTAATAAAACGCTTGAGGGGGCGTTTTGAAAAGAAGAAACGTACATTTTTTTAGTACACGGTATAAAGATAATTATGAACCTTTGATTGATATCCACACATTTTCTGCGGAGACACATTCCTGCTCCCCACTTGTATTGGAGTGAACGAGGATATCTACTTCCGGGACCCGTCCACAGCCCACTAAACCGACTGCAATACCAGGCGTGGCCTCTGAGCACTGGTGGATTCCGGAAATATGCACCAGTCCTGGGGGCCTGTATTGTAGCGTCACAGGGTTTGGGGGGAAGGGGCGGGCCTTCTGAGAGGGGGTTCCGGGGGTTTCCTTCCGGGCGGGAGTTTTGGTTGTTGTAGTTTTCCGGTGGAGCTGTGCCTGCCTGTCCGATTGTGGAATCCAATAAACCTGCTATCAAGCTTACTTCGCTCACTACCTCGCCTGTGGTTATTACAATATCATTAAAAGTTACATAAAGTAACGGTTTAATAACACAAACGCAGGAAACACGTGAGCTGCTAGTTTAGCGAAAGCAGCGTCCCTAGCAACCTGACGTCGTTGAAACATGCGAGCGAGCCGATAAAGTGTTCCTGATAACTATAAAACTAAAGATCAGACACAATCACTGACTGAAGATTATGCAAGTAAAAAGCATATTTCTCGCTAGAAATGTTATTAGAAACACGTTTAACGGTGAATCGGTCCTAAAATATTGCATTTCCCATTCAGATAATAAATATTAATAAAGATCATACACATTCACTGACTGAAGATTATTCAAGGAAAAGGTACATTTCTCGCTAGAAATGGCATTAGAAACACGTTTAATGGTGAATCTGTCAAACAAATCAATAGACAATAGCTACGGCATCACCGTTGATAAACATCGATTTCCTTTCGTCTATATCCGACGCTGAGGGATTAACATGAATGTCTATCTGACGGACCCCGCGTTGAAAAACGACGAAAAGGGTACCACTTTTTCGTCGGAAATTGACGCCAGGGATCCTTGGCCATGCGTCACACGTTTGACGAGTAGGGAGTGAGACTGTGTTGTATTTTAAGAACCTGAGCTACCCACACATAGCCCCTAGGAAGCAGGACCAAACATATAAGCCGTAAATACTATACATAGCCACAAGGGGAGCAGGACCATACTGAAGGCTGCAATAGCTGCTCCATCCACAGAAGGCAGCACCACAGACAAGTGAGGAAGCCGAGGGTAATACGTCACACCGGCTCCGCCCACTTCACACAGGCCATGTGGATCCTACCATATTAGTCAACATCGAGCTAGAGCTCGTCAGAATCTTCTCGCTGCAAGTAGACATAGGGTTAATGTTTTTGATCATCTGGGAGACGCTCAGCACGTGCTCAACACGCTTCCACCTCCTTTTGCTCCGTAGTTACCATACCGAAATACTTTAACAAATAAAGTGTTAAAAGCTATCCTGAATTGAAACCCTTTCTTGGAAGAACTCAGCAGTGACAAAGTTATAACATTTTCGGCATGCATAAAAGTGAAAGGTACAACAATTAGGTGACATATATTTACAGCATGCATTGAAAGTAAAAAGTAAAAAATTAGGTGTCGTATATTAACAGCATGCATTGAAAGTAAATAGTAAAAAATACAATATCTAGTGAAAAAGTAAAAAATTCTAGATTATCTGTAGGCTCGCATAGATTTGGATGGATCAGGTGATCTTCATGGATTGGTGGGTCGGTGCATGTGGGTGGTTTTGGGCATTGTTGTAGTCGCAGCTCTTGTTTCATCTGTCGCCATCGGGACCTGTAATTCATGAACCCAACGCTCATCCCTCCTTGTCAAGGGCTCGGCTCACATAGAGAGGTTACTTTCACATCATGTGAGCCTCCTTCAGGCATTCAATCGTCGTCGTGTCAGCAACAGGAAACCTGTAAACAACTGTCAAAGAAAATCAACAGTCCCATTATCAATGCAGTGGTTCAGAAATAACAGGTTGCACTCGCAACCAAACAATACTACAATGTAACAACCCGCATTGGTTGTTTAATAATTTGTTATTCAAGTAAATACAGGATATTAATTATCTTAGATACAGGCTCTACTACTGGTGTTGACTATTCTACATATTGCAGCTGGATAGGGTCAGGCCCCTCAGGTGATGTCTCGTTCACTTTCACCGGATCATATCTGATTCCCACGTAAGCCTGAATGACACCTGGCGCTTCTGTAGCGCCCACTGCTGTGGTGATCAGCCGATGCAGTAGCCCTCGTGCGCAGGGAACACAGCAGCAGCCGACTACAATTAACATGGCTACTGCCATTATTCCCGCGACGGGCACTGACTGGATCATGCCTTTCCACCTCCCAAACATATTCTCCATCCATCCTGTGAAAGGGTCATTAATGCCGGAGTTCTCTGCCAATTCGAACCTGAGCGATTGTAATTGTGCCAGCGCCCTGGCCACCAACCCATCCAGAGCTGTGTTATTGGGGATAAAAGTACAACATGTTGTGCCTATCATCGCATACACCCCTCCTTGCTCTGTCAATAAATAAATAATATCTTAGATACAGGCGCTACTACTGGTGTTGACTATTCTACATATTGCAGCTGGATAGGGTCAGGCCCCTCAGGTGATGTCTCGTCCACTTTCACCAGATCACTGGGTTAATGTCGCAAAAATATAATCCACTCGTGGTCGAAATAACGATGGCACCAAACAGTCCTACCGCAACTCTGATTCGAACAGCGTGTGTCCTCCGGAAGGCAGATGAATCTGGGAGATGTCAACCGATAGTAGTTCAGGACTATTGGGAAAGGCTCGCTATCTTCTCTCGTCGATCGTAACGTGGCTTCAGAACTCTCAGGTCACTCGATGATTTCTCAGTCCAAAAACAATATCAAAGTTAAAATAAAACACAGTCTGTCTCTATAGACGGAACGGTAACATAAAACACTTTCAAAAATGGAAAGTAAAGGTTAACAACAAGGTTTTGGTTCTTAACTTTATGTCGCTCACTGGTTCTAGTTCAATAGCGTCTTGCTTCTCTGGAAAGTTTGCGTCGATTTGAGAATTAACGCAATCACAACATTACAGCCATTCTGATTGGCTGAATCCACTGCACTTTGTTAAAGTGACAGGATATCTATTTTTACCTATTTTTACCGAGGTTACACGTAACTTATCAGAGTTAAAAATATCATACTATCAAACGCTAACGACGTATCAAAGCATTACAGCAGTAGCAGTGGCACTTGAAAAGTGAACCCCCTATACTTCAGAGTCTAAATTGAGAACCTAGCATATAGGTTTCCTTCCCAGCATATGTAGCGCTAATCCATCCTTTATCCTTAATCAAAGAGATGTAAAAAGAAAAATGTAGCAGCATAATCATTGGCACACTTAAAAAAAAAATATATATATTTAAAAAAAAATATATATATATATATATATATATATTTTTTTTTATTATTATTATTAAAAAAAATTACAGCACAATGCGGCAGCTTAATCATTACTACCGATTAACTTTGCACTTTATTCTGTTTTGGGCATTTCCTCCCAGTGCAAATATGTTTAAATTATAGTTACAGAAAGCAGTGGTCTGAAATGTGATCAATTAATAGTTTTTAAACCTATGTTGTGAGTAATAGAGAAGATATTTCAAATATTGTTGCAAGTGGCCTGTATGCATCGCCTTCACATGGTTTTACAAAGCTGTTAACCCTTAGATGTACGAGTGACTGGACCCTACACTCTTCCATAAGTGGGTCAAAAATGACCCATATTAGAATCAATGTGTTTTTATGCCATTTTTGTCATGAATAATCACTTGTACAATATTTAGTATTATATTTAGGACCACACAAGAATTATTTCATGTTTGAAATATCTATATTTTTCACTTTTTAACATTTTTGAAAAATAAAATTACCCAGAACAGCAATAGAAAAATGTGAACATCCACTGTCTGTCCGTCCGTCCGTCCGTATGTCTGTCTGTAACTGTCCAGTCATTGACAGTTCCTCTCTCTTTTCCCTGTTTTGCCTTCTTGTCTCATCACTGTATGCAGTTCAGACAAACTACCTGTTTCTGGCTGTGATCATTGCACACACGTACATTGCATTTCCCACACCTATTGTTTACTTTGCGATCTTTGTTACTTGGGCAGAACTGACACCTCTTTCTCTTTGGTTGGCCCTGTCTGCTTCTTTCCTGTGGCTGGGTTGTGGCTTTTGTCACCCCACACCTTTCCATTGCTTCAATAATCGGGGTTTTCAGTTGGGGCATCCTTCCAGTCGACTTCTCATGTGTGGTGTGACAAGCTCCTTTGACAGCTCTTTGAGGAAGAGCCGTCGTGCATTGGTGATGCCGCTCTTGAATTCTGGGTGCTGAGCCGAGAAAAAGGTGTAGGCATTCAGGGTGGCAATGTCAATTATGTTGTACCACAGCACCATGGGCCACCTCTGTGTTTGGCGCTTGCAGGTGTAGGTGCCAACCATCTGGTCAGTGGTGTCTACACCTCTTTTCGTCTTGTTGTAAAATGTGATTATTTCTGTTTTTGTCTTTCTGCTATATAGATTGCTATATAGATTATTGTAAAATAATCTTCCTGAGGGGTGACACTTCTGATATAGTCTAATTTAAAGGTTCCCATTGGATTCCATAGAAAATGCATGGGGGTCATTTTTGACCCACTTATGGAAGCTTGGGGTAGTAAACAAAAAACTACAATTTCTTAAAATGTATAGAGGGTAAGTTAAAAATGTTAATGGCATTATATCAAAAACATGTTTTTTGAGGAATACCTGGAACATGAAATGATAAGAATTTTTCATTATGAAGATATTTCAAGAAAACAACCTCACCGGGTCATTTTTGACCCACTTATGCATCTAAGGGTAGGCTCTTAAAGATATTGGGATGGTTCCAACATTCTCATATATTCTCGTTTTTTACATTCCTCACAGTGCAAATATGTGAGTTTCTGAAAACGGTGTTTTAAGATGAGACATATGTAATTATAATTTGTAAGCCCATGTTGCAAAATAACAACCTAAAATGTTGATGCATGATTGTGGACTATATGGAAATAGTACCATTCCTGGTCTTCTGGAAATGTTTTTGGTCGCTGTGTCATAATTCAGCTTAATATTTAATATATTGTTGCTTAAGGCACTCTCATTAACGAGAAAATGTCAAACTGGCACTGCATGTTGAAAAGGTTGCTGAACCCTGATCTATTGCATACCACATCAAACGTGCATATGACTTAGCAAATTAAAGTAAAGTAAAACCGAGTTTTATCTTTACTTATTTATAGCTATACATGTCCCGGACACGTCAATTACTGTATCCAAAACAGTTGTTTTAGCTACGCAGGTCCCAGACCTAACTATACCATTACATAAACAGTATTTATTATTATAATTATCAAGTTTTTTGTTGGTCAACATCAAATCGTAACATTAATTCAACTTTGTAATCCTGATTTACTTGAGTTCTCCCTGTATGAGCCCAAGATTGCCAACTCTCCCGGAGCCTCCCCATGAGCTCCACCGTCACCACTCCAGAACCCGCAGGAACGATTAGTCAGTTGATGTGTGGCTCGGAGGCTCCCAAGGAGTGCGGCAATCCTACGTCTGACACCAAGTCTATGGGGGGAATTCTGAGCCAGGTCAATCAAAACTGTCTAAACTAGGTAGAATAAAGAGTCATCCAAACTCACAACAATTATGCTCTTCTAGGTATTAAAGGTATGATGATATACAATAAACAAAACAAAAACTGAACCTAAAGGAAAAATTCACAAGTTAGTTATTGTTTGAAACAAATGTTATCGCAAATCAATTACAATAAAAAACTGTTTCCAAATTATCTTATAGTTTTATCTGAAGTATGCTTTCAATGTCCCCTCGTGTAGTAACCTCCATTATCTCGGTGGCCCTGACACACACGAGAGAACATTCACACATGGTATATTTATCCTAATTTCCTCATCATCATCCAAGATGGTCGCAGCGTGAGGGTGTGCAACGCAGGCAGGTCTGCCCTCTTAAGATAGCTCAACAAACAATCCTACTTACAATGTTCATACCTCTGTCGCATCGTAGTGTTTAAGTCCCGTTTTCTCACCTGCATATTGTTGTTTGGCACAACATTGGATAACACAAACAATGGCAGCTGATCAACAAAGCCAGATCTCCCTACAAACTTTATGGGATGGAATACAACAAATCAAAACTGAAATGCTCGCTCATCTAGATTCAAAGGTGGATCCCATTCAAACAAAATTGTGCAGCATTCAGGTTTCTCTACACTGTAAAAAAAACAACTGTAAATTTACAGTAAATTACTGGCTATAAATTGCATTACTTTCACAGTACTTTTACAGTAATTTACTGTACATATTTTCACAGTAATTTACAGTAAATAGTTCACAGTAATTAGTTCTATTTTCACAGTAATTTACATTAAATAGTTCACAGTAATTAGTTCTATTTTCACAGTAATTTACATTAAATAGTTCACAGTAATTAGTTATAATTTCACAGTAATTTACATTTTATAGTTCACAGTAATTTGTTCTATTTTCACAGTAATTTACATTAAATAGTTCACAGTAATTTGTTCTATCTTCACAGTAATTTACAGTAGATAAATCACAGCTAATTACAATAAAAGTACAACTGCATACTGTATCTTCAAAGTTGTCATACCCATTAAAAAGCTGTGATTTAGCAATATGTCGCTGTGTTATAACAGTAACTTGCGGTACATACATTACACTAAATGGCTGTATTTTTACATTTTCACTGTGAAATTAATGCAATTAGGTAGCCAGTAATTTACTATAGCTTCACAGTTGTCTTTCCCATGGAATTACTGTGATATAGGGATATCCTGCATGCAATATACTGTAACTTCATACACATGCATCCAAAGTAAAAGGAAAACAAAGAAAACATGCAATTTGTTCAATTCAACATTTAATTATACAATGAATCAACATTAATACATTTAACCAATAACAACCCGTTATTCACGGCACATTTCACCCTACATTGAAATCCATTCAAAGTCCAATATCTTCCTCAAGAGTGTGCTCACATGTGGGTTCATCAACCCACGCTTTTTCTTGGCTTTGGAGCCCCTCTCTGGATTGATGCTCAAGAAGCACCTGTAAATAAAACAAGAAAACAACTTTCAGTTTTACATAGATTTATATATTGCATACTTTTTTTCAAAGACAGATGCAGTATACCTTACACCAAAGACGTCACAGGCACAGTGACATTATCAACAACTAGAGGCTGCTGTTCATCACAGAGATGAAAGACCATTTTTAAAGTAAATTCAAATTTTTTGGTTCAACTGTATTGAAGTAAGCGATTTATTTATGTTAATATATGTGTTAAATCGCTCTATATTCATACAGTGATCACTTATATAGTGTGCGCGTTTCATAACTCTGATCTCTCAGTCACCTGCTCTGCAATATAATCGGCAAATAAACTTTTCGGGGATCCCACAACTGATATCCAATCAGAAGACAGAACGCTACAAACCGGCACGTCTCACTGACGGTGCACGCCTAGAGCAATAGATCTTTAAGTGACTACAATGGCGGAGCAGGTAAAAAAACCTTCCCAATGTCTGTTTTGATGGTTTTTATCATGTTTATCACACTTATGGATCTGAGATGGTTCTAGATAACTCGCTGCTTGAAGACCGCAGTGCATTAATGTGGTGACTTAGGGACGAGGGAGGGGACAGCTAACTGCATTCAGTGTCAGGAAGTTAGCTAAACTGACCTTTCCGCTTACTTCACCTTTAACTAGAAAGCACTGTGGGAAACCCTGCAATGTTCATTTGAAAGTTAAAATACCTTTGGATAAACTCCAAAGTGGAGGAGCCCTCCTCAGGATACTGCAGGTTGAAGCAATAATAGCTTGCAAACATTGCAGCTATTCCGTTGCTGAAGGAGTGGTGTGGTCCCATCACAACCTTCTGTTCAATGCTGAGCATCCATGCGGTTGGCTTCATCATGTCACCTGAAAAGAACAATGAACACACATAAAGCGCTATTGTAAAGAAGTTGGGTGCTATGAGCAAGGAAAGAAGTTTCAGTAACCTTGAATGTTTTCACAAATTGTTACCCACTTACTGATGCTCGATGGTGTTGTGCCCCTGACGGAGTCTGCAAGGCAGCACTGCCTGGAAGGCCCTAACCTTAACCAGGCAGCGCTGCCTTGAAGACTCTGTTGGGTGCACAAAACACCGTTAAGCATCATTGTTACTGATGTAATTAATTGTCTATTGCACAACTCAAACCATTATGCCCTTCTTTGCTCTCCCCATTTTTAAGTCTCCAAGATTTGGTTCACAGTTCCAGAGCAAATCTAAGTCAATACACTACCCTTGAATGCTGCATAAAAGCAATCTGTAATCTCTAAAACCATCGACTTTACACCAACTACCGGCACTACTGTTGAAAGATGCTGAATCGAAAAGATCGAGACAAGCAACACTATTGGAAAAACAGGTTAGATCACTGATCAGCATGTTCTGTCAAAATATTGTGTAGCGCCTTGTTTATTTAAAAAACACATGGTACATTTATTACAGCTAGAAATATCAATATAAAATCCAGATATCAACAGTACCTTGGACAATCAAGCAGGGGTTGCTCGGCAATGGCACTGTGCTCTCAACATCAGCGGCAGTTGCACACGGCTGTAAAGTAAAAAGTAAATGTTACATTCATACAGTATATTGTAGCAAAGATTCAACATGGTGCATAAGACGTTCCACTGGTCCCACTGATTCTGAAGTTTTTTATTTTTTAAACAACTTACATCAGCCTCAAGCATGATGGCATTCTTCGGTTCTTTGAAATATGCCATCAGTAGCAGAAGGACACATGCAGCCTTGTCTGACGCCTCTGGCTCGTATTTAGCGAGGACGTCCCCGATCCCTGGACGGTTGAGCTGCTGGCAAAAGCGAATGATGGTACTGCCCTTGCTGTTCATAGCCTCTTCATACTTGGTTTGTATTGAGACATCCGTCAGCAGACTGAAGTGGGAGAAAAGGCCTCTTTGCGAGAATAGGAATGGCCAATCCTCCTTTATCTCATGAATGGCTGGTGCAGGCACCCCGTTTATGAACTGGCGCTGGGTGATGTAGGTCTTCTCCATCAGATGTTCAGCCGTTTCTGCCCCTCCCATCCCTCCCTCTGCGTAGATGTTCAGTAGTTGTTGTTTTGTTTCTTCCAAGGTTGCCTCCGTCTCTCCAGCAGGAAGTTCTTCCGGACACCACCGTACACAACCGTACTGGTCTACTGGGCCTCTGGCCATTGCGATTGCCCCCTCTGCCGCCACATTGGAGGGCCTGTGCTGCCTGCGTCGCCGAGTTTGAAGAGTTTGCTTCCTATTTTTGTATTCCACTCTTGTTTTTATTTGTTGCAAAAGGGAGTAGCAGCCGTCTCCCAGCATATCTCCCTTTTGTCCGACATCGGCAAAGCTTTTTGGCCAGTCTCTCACAATCATCCGGGCGATCGTGTGGCATGTTGCTCTTGTTGGGTTTTGCTCATGCGCTAACATTTGGTCCACCACTGTCTTTATCATGTCTCTTCTGTCCCCTGGTGATGGTCTTTTTGCATCTGCCGTCGCTTTGCCAATAGCTGCTGGCATCTCTACCCATCGGACCCGGAAGTCAGTATACCATGGCCTGCCAGGCAAGGTGGGTGATGAAAAGGAAGAGTTTCTTTCGGAAGTTCTTTCGGAACTTGACAAGGGAGTACTTGTGAGGGGTGGAGATTCGACAGCAACAGGATCTTCTACTTCAACTGGTGGAAGACCTAGAAGTGAGAAAGGAAAATTATTATAGATAGAGGTACAGCAAGAAGTAGATCCCGGTCGGATTCAAATCCAGGTCTGCTGTGAAGAGCACTGAGCCTCTAGGGGGACACTCTAACCACCTCTAGAACCCCTGAAGTCTTAAGCTATTTTAACGATTCAACTATAAAAATAATAAAAAACATGGCAGTGTCATAGTTGGATTTACCTTTATTCTTAATGCCGTTCAGCAGTCTGCGACACTGGATTTTACTGAGGTACTTCTCCAGATCCTTCGCTTCTACAAAGGCAAGGTCTGCTCTGCTCTCCACGCCAATCTCTTCCAACACTCCCAGCAGGGAAGTCAGGGTTTCAAGAGAGAGGCCCGGTAAAAATGAAGCAATTTCTTCCTTCACGTCTTCCCGATCCATTCTCTAAAATAACAAGCCAGAATCAAATCAATATTAAAGTAACCAAACTAAACTAATTAAACTAACCTACCAGGGGAGCAGAACTCAAAAACACAAGGCCATAAAAAAATACCAGCACCGTTGCAAACCTATGTTGGAGGTAACCAAGGACTGATTGTGAGAAAAGCGCTATATATATATATATATATAATTCTTTATTTCAGACCCAGGAGGATCCATATCAACACAAACAATAAACAAATACACAAACAATAAACAAATAACAAATAAATCAAATACATTATTATTATTGCACTCTCCTTACCCAACAGCAGATCAAATGACTGTGTGAATCCCCCAAACTAATTTACTAAATTTACTTAATGTTTAATATTTATTTACAAATGATTAACAATAAACAAGGGAAGATAACAATTGTAAGTAAGCATTATCAGTAGCTCCTGCAGACACGACTCAATCCTCAATAACTTTCAAAATTTTCGATTTCGGCCAAGAAATTTCATTTCTATGCTTCCCTGGTTTAAACCGTCTCTAAAAATGAATGGTGGAGAGCAATAAGTGAAAGGTGATTAACTCTGTAAGCTGGAAGAGGATAGTAATCATGCAAATCTTCATGCTTGATGCAAACATAATCCTCTTCAGCTACTCCTAATTCACAGTAGATGCCCATGTCTCTCAACTTCACGAAAGTGTGTTTCTCCATTACAAAGTGCACAGAATCCTGGAGAACAACAACGAGGTTAATTTTCCCAACATTAAGTTCTTCATCGTTGCTCCCAAGCAAAACCATCATCCCTTTTTTGTACACTGTGCCTTTCACTGTGACATTGTTACAAGCCAGTGCAGACTGTGACTCAAACTCATAACTGGCAAGAGATGCCCTGATCTTGTCATTGTAATCATTTACATACAACTCTGTGCCCTTTACTACTTGGATAATTGGAGGGAAAAGTTTGCCTGCACTAAGATAGGCTTGCAGAAGTTGGTGTCTCTCTGCCAGAGTCTGGCAAATACTTTTAAAGTTGTGTAATTTTCTGGCACACTGCTTGAAAAAAGTGTGTTTGCTTTCAAACCTTAGAGTCCACAGGCGGATAAGTGGGCCAAAGTGAAGGATGAGCTCTGGATAGTGGCATAAATAATGGTGCTTGGGTTTCAGGGGATGACCAGGGAAGAGCTGTTTCCTGTACCATATGTACTCTTCAATGATGACTTTCAGATATGCTACTTGGCCTGCTGTAATGGCTGGTGCACAGACAAGTTCCACCATCTCTCTCAGCTGCAACATGAGCTGCCATACCTTGTTGTCAGCAGGATCTTTAATCCTGTCACCTATCAATAGAGGTAGCAATCTAAGAAAGCACCAGTTTTGAACTGCATGCCCACTTAATCTCTCGCCTCCAGCAGAGAGGTCAGCCGGCTTGTCCTTGCCATCATTTCCTTGGTATTTGAATTGGTTCTTACACCGATTTAACTGCAGGTAAGTAAAATGCTTCTCCTTGACTAAATGACCAATAAACAAAGCAAGGTCATAAGAGACAATACCCTCAAACAAGTCATGGCCAAGGCATGGTGGAAGGCCAGGCTGGCAAACATGGAAATGTGTTAGTTGGTTGAAAGGAGAGTCAGACTTGATGCCGCAGACTGAGTCAGTGCCACTTGTTTTTAGATGTTGCAAATTACTTTTGTAGGCTTGTACTGTTCTTGTGATACCACACAAATGTGGTTCTTTCATAAATGTATCTCTGTCTACCTCACAGTAGCGACAGAAACGATCAGCCCTACTGAAATTTTCTAAAAAACCCCCAATGCCATGCGATCCCAAGTAGTCTCCTGAAATTGCAACCAAAGTGCCTTTTACAACATTGCCTTCACTTAGCACAATACCTCTCTCCTCCAGGACTTTGAGGTCCTTGATGAGTGGTTCAAAAACTTTGTTCATCCCAAAGTACTTAAAGTCCTTCTCCCGGCATAGAAGGACAAGCTGCATCTGATCTATAGTGGATCTATTGTGAGGTAAAATGTCAGTCAGAGTTGAGTAAACAGCTAACACTTTGTGTTTTTTTTTCCCTGATCCAAGAGGGTTAACGACCTCAAACGCATCTTGGTATAGCATCAAACCAACCGAGGAAGGCTCAGTTTTTAACAGCAGATTACTTTGAACTCCCTCCCCATCCTTAACATCCTGATAGACGTTAACAACAGAGGGTTGCAAACGTGTTGCAGCATACTGTTCTCGTACAGACTCACTTTTAAACAGTGCAGCCAATGTCTCCTGTACAGGTACATACTGGGCAAAGCACTCTTTGCCATTTTCATCATTTCCCAAGAACACAGGAACAGGCTCAACGTAGTTGAAACTTTCTTTAAAAGCACCCTTCCTCTTAAAGTCTGTGCTCAGAACTCCCCTGTTATAGAGCTTGAGTAGATCCCCTCTGCTCAGTTCATCAATAGTGTTGCTTATGGTGGCCTCTGGAATACCAAGTACCTTCAATTTCTCACTTAGAATGTTAAGCACATGTGACAGGCCAATTTCATGGGCATTTTGAAAGTCCTCAATGATTGTTTGTAGTGTACTTGCTGGTAACAATAGCTTGGCTTGTAATTTCAAGTAGAGAAGTGTAAGGTTTTGTAAAAAGAGGGTTTCATCCACAGCCAATTGCATTTCTTGTTCAGGTTGTTTATCAGAGATATCTAAACATGAGTGACTGGGTTCAGGCTGACTCAAAGGCTCTGCAAGAACAGACCGACTCAAAGTTTCTGTGGGAACAGACGTATCTAGAACCGAATCATCTAAGTCCTCTATACCTCTACTTCGATGTTTCCTGGAAACATGTGAGGCAAAACTGGACGCAACTGTAAAGCTGCAGTCACAACCTCTGAATGGGCATTTGATTTCCAATCCTTCTTCTGAGTGTGAATTCAAATGCTTTACAAGGGAGTTTACAGTTTCACACTTGAATGCACAAGACTGAGCCAGACACTTTAAGGGTGTGGACAACGGCTTGCAATATCTTGGTTGTTTGTGCTCTCTAAACATGTGCTCTCAGAACAGTGGCTTTGCGGTACATCCGAGTACAGTAAGGCACACCACACAGATAGTGATAATTTGGAGTGTTACTGTGCAACTTTGCGTGCTGAATAAACTGAACAGTAGTCTCAGACACATGCTCGCACAGACTAAATTTACATTGGAACATTGTTCACCAAAAGCATAAAATTAACTAGCTAGAAGGGGGATGGGCCATATTCTCGCACCTTCGTACTCTTTTGGCCAGGATGGGATGACAGCAGTCGTTGAAGGTCGTAGCAATAACAAACAAAACCTGTGGAAGAGAAAAAGAACACATCTTAATACTATAATTTTTTGTGTGTTGTGGGTGCCTACTAGGTTACGTCTTGTTAAATTAGTAAAATGGACTGCTAAAGCTTAATTGCACCTCTAAGTTGTAGGCCGATGACTTGCAGTCAGTAACCTTAACCTTCGTCCTCTTTTGGCCAGGATGGGATGACAGCAGTCGTTGAAGGTCGTAGCAATAACAAACAAAACCTGTGGAAGAGAAAAAGAACACATCTTAATACTATAATTGTTTGTGTGTTGTGGGTGCCTACTAGGTTACGGCTTGTTAAATTTGTAAAATGGACTGCTAAAGCTTAATTGCACCTCTAAGTTGTAGGCCGATGACTTGCAGTCAGTAACCTTAACCTTCGTCCTCTTTTGGCCAGGATGGGATGACAGCCGTTGACGGTCGCAGCAATAACAAACAAAACCTGTGGAAGAGAAAAATAACACATCTTAATACTATAATAGCAGGGTTGCCAACTTTGGGACTTTGGCTGGAGTGAGACTCTAAAATATAAGTGTGAGCGGCTAATTTTTTTTGGACAACCCTTAACCCTAAAAAAGTGTTTTATACAAAATAGTCCTCGTTTAGTAAACCCTCATCTATGAAAAAAAGTTAAAGAATGCAGGGGTGCAAACTCATCAGGGATGAAAAAGGTGACAAGGACCCAAACCCCCTCGCGGAATATATATATATATATATATATATATATACACACACACACACACAATATATATATATATATATACACACACACAGTGTTGTGATAGTTCACTTTCTACGTGAACTAGTTCAAAGTTCAGTTCACAAATTTTAAAATGAACTAGTTCAGTTCAGCGTTCATAATTCAAAGATTTGAAGTAAGTTCACAGTTCCAAAAAACGAACTAGTTCATAGTTTTTTTTTTTCAAAATGTTGCTGTGAGCTATTATTTTTTTTCGGTATTTTGAACATCGAGCCCACTTCGTGATTTGTCTAGGATGAAATAGAGTGGTTGAATCAAGCATCGTAGCGAAATACAGTTTATATCGTGTTTTATTGTACATTTAGCGCATTTTGTAAATCCCGTTGATTTCTGTTGGAAGACTCATTGCTCGTTGGCCGGAAGCGGAAAGGGAACTCGTTTCGTTGTAGTTCAAATTTGGTTGTAGTCTTTTCGCTCGGTTCTAGCCCTACTGTTGAGTCGGAGAACCGAGCGAAAAGACTACAACCAAACGTAAACAGCCCCCATTTCCGTTTCCGGCCTACAGGCAATGGTTCTAGGAGGTATTCTAGTCCGCTGAGCTATGAGCCAGAGAGCTAACGTTATGGATTGTACATATTTATAATTCGAAATTCGTCTCAGCCTTTATACCACAGATACTCTAGGGTCTATAGCATATAACCGTGTTGTCTGATTACAGTTTGATTTATTTTTCACAATTTAACAGATCTCGTTTTGAAGAATAATCACCGCGCCATTCGTTTCAATGGGAATCGGGACGGTCTATAGTTTCAACATAAAGTGTATTTATATTTTTTAATTCGTCCCAGCCTTTACACCACAGACACTATAGGGTCTATAGCATATAACCGCATTTTCTGATTGCAGTTTAATGTAACAGTAAGCTGACAACACCGCAACTGCAAATTAACCACACGGATATAACCGGCAGCCGGTCAAACAAATGTTCTCATTAGCACGTTAGCCTACGTTAGAAAGCCTGACGTTTTTGAAGCGTACCAACGTCACTCCTGTCTAGTACGGAATCAAGGCAGCTACAGACCCGAAGATGACATGTTTACACGGGTTGGCCAAACGAACAAGCTTGGAATAAATATTTATGACAGCTTGCGTTCGCCGATTACTTGGACGACGCCCCCCCCCCCCGAAATATTTTTATTGCAGATCTCCATGAATCACACAAATGACCTTTTTCGGAACAGAAACGGCGAATTTCGCCGAAAGGTGACAAGTTTGCATCCCTGAGAATGGAAACGCTTTTTCATAATGTACAATCTGGGCCACCTTGAATCATTTGGGGAATTTAAAAGTGCCACTTGCCCGATTCTTAAGTATTCCAAGATATACCCTGGGTTAGGCTCTACACCCCGTGAAAATCGACAAGATATACTCTTTGGTATAGACAAACGTCCCACCAATATTTATACCACTTATGTCATTCATGGTTTTATATTTATAATTTTTTATTTTACTTTACATTTAATTCTTCATAATTCAGGCATTACAGAACTTTCATGGTCATAAATAAAAAATACGAACTGCAGTTTAATTTCTTTGTTTGTTCTTGAATTGACGTAGAATGGAGCAAAGGCTCATGGGATTGGGAAATGCGTTTATCCAATAAACAGATGGAGGTCAAATCTATTTATTAAATTAATTTTTGATTAAAACCGTGCATTCTGTGTGAATGTGTATTTGAATGTTAACATTTCGTTTTTAGTTATGTAATCATTTGAAAGTCCCTTCAAGTTGAAAAAGCACATGCATTCTTATTATGGCCACACCTGGCATACTAAATCAACTGTGATCAGATTGGTTAAAAAAATAGAGGCTGCGTGTGATTTCAGTTCCGGTTCAATGCATTTGTAATGAGGGGGCGCACTTCTGTGCAGTGTGCACATTAGTCGTCGTTGCCAGCAGGCTGCACCCGACAGCCAAGGGATTTACATGTGGCATAGCAAGGTAAGCAGCAGAATTGTTTCCCAATTAAGCGTAATTTAGAAATGGAGTTGTTGAGTATTATGGTTTCATGAAAGCAAGGACAGCACTCTGTTGCTTTCGAAACTTTGAATCGCCGACAACGGACGTTTCGGGCCGCGCGCCCTTCTGCGTGTAATGGCTTCTTAAAGGCCATTACACGCTGAAAAAGGGAAACGTCCGTGGTTGGCGATTAAAAGTTTTGAATGCAACAGTGCTGTCCTTTCTTTCAGGAAAAAATATTACGATACGTTGGATTCAGCACGCAGTTAAGTTATATAAAGAAGTCTAGTTAGTGAGCGCGTTACTTCATACATTCGATTTTTTTTCTTGCCCCTGTGGAGGCTTGGGTGTAGGGGGTCATTAATATTTGTTTTTATTTAGTATTATGGTACAATATGTAGATGGGCCGACATGTCCACGGGTCGATTTTCCGTAGTAAATTGATCATTTTAATGATTTGGATTTCCCCGCGACGGTTTCGCGGGGTTCAGCTGCTAGTCAGGGACGCAGCGCGTGACCATGACAACGTTATTTCTTGGGAAATGGGACTAAAACGAATATAATGGATGACATTCATAGTATTATTGGTATAAAAATTCCATTACTTACATTACCATTAAGCAAACGAACAATTTTGTAAACAAGAAATCGTTAATATTTTATCAATGTCCTTCTAGAACCTGTCATGAACTTTGATAATCAAATCAAACGATGTCTCGAGCGCAATAGCTGTCTCTGATATAACGGACATTTAGCTGCTATTCTTTGGCAATTTGACATTTTATTTATTTAGTATTATGGTTTTATTTAGTATTATGGTACAATATGTAGATGGGCCGACATGTCCACGGGTCGATTTCCCGAGTAAATTTATAATTTTAATGATTTGGATTTCCCCGCGACGGTTTTGCGGGGAATAGCTGTCTCTGATATAACGGACATTTAGCTGCTATTCTTTGGCAATTTTACATTTTAAGTTGGCCATATGAGCAATGTTGTTTCTTAATGTTACTCGTATATGAACGTAGCCTAATATAAACATAGACTACGTTAATGTGAAGTAAATATACACAGCTGTGATAACCGCAATAACTTATCCTGGCATAGCAGTAGCCATAAGCAATTTGGCACAGAGTCTAGCTGAATGTCATTGATGATAAAGCTAACGTTAGTTAGTATATCTAGTTAGTCATCTATGAACGAATATGGTCTAACTAAAGTTGCTCACAGACCGACAGTCAAACATGATCGCTATTCGTGTTAGTCTACTTACCAAGAGTTGTATATAATATGAAATAATTATTAGCTTATTGCTGTAAATGTCAGTACGACCGTAGTTGCCAACTACATCAACGGAAGATGAGCATCTTCCCTGGGGAGGCTCGTGCGCCTGGTTCAGGAGCAGTGTATTGCTCGAGCAGTCAACTGCTCTTGAACCTCGCGCTCGAGGCTCCCCAGAAACTGGAACGTCAAGGTTCATGTTCGTTTTACCTTATTTGTGTATTTTGCTTGGGTGCCATTTTGATGTTTTTGCCAGGATCAATTCATGTACCCGTCATTTCAAGGTTATTTTCCCTCACAAAAGCTAGAACTTGTTTGGGCAATTAGTTGTGCAGTCCATTATACATTGTAAAAAGCCTGTAGTAAGAGAGAAAATAAAAGACATGATTATGTGTACTGTGATCAAGACACCCAAGTGGTTTGACATATTTGGTGTAACTGATGTTTTTCTTTTACTCTTGCACCTTCCCTTTTAGTCTCTGAAGCAGTGTCTCACACTCGAGTCCTGACCGAGGGCCTTGAAACTGGCATGCCTGTTCAAAACATCTCCAGGACAACAAGGTTATTTTGTGTTGACGTGTATTGAATTCTTAAGGGCAAAGGTTACTCAAAACAGGCAAATTCTGTAGAAACTCCATAAAAAGAAATATTAACTCACTAAGACCATTCATGAAACATCAGTAAGCTGCAGTTTGCATAGCCAGTCAGTAATATTTTAGTTCTTTCAACTGCGACTGCTTGTAAAAAAAAAAAATGCAATGATTCCACCAACAATAACCAATACAATGTTGTGCCAGATAACCTCAAATATAATTAGCCTACTTCCTATTTGTGCAAACCCATCAGATGCCTTTGAAAAAAACAAAAGTGCAAAGATGCTTTGTCTGAAATGAGTTCCCTTACCGTTTAATTTGGAGCAAGTGAAAAAATCACGGGCTTGTGTTATCTGTAGGGTCTCCGTTGTTGTCAACAGCTTCTCGGAGAGCTGGATGGAGAGGGTTTGCAGCGTCTGTATTCCAATTGGTTGTCAGGGTTTTTGCATTGGAAATGCATCAGTGAACAAATCGCCTGCTTGTGCCATCCGTAAGGTCTTCGTTGTCAACTTCTTGTTGGAGAGCTGGATGTAGAGGTTTTGCGACGTCTGTATTCAGATAAGGACTGCACGATATGGGCAAAATATGATATCCCGATATTTTTTGGCTGAATGGCGATATACATCTCGATATTTTCTATAGAGTGGGATAGATGGCTTTGTCGCATTGTCCTGCGTACTACGGTGAGGGTTTCAGTGCGCCCTAACTTAAATCCCCCGCCCCCTCCCTTCTCCGTTCCATTTGGGAACATGTTTGGTTTAATTTTGCTTGTTTCGTATATTTTAGTTAATTAATTAAGGGCGCCTCCAGAGGGCGCCCCCAACACATTGGATCGGCCCTCCGCTTTGTGGCCGCATTATCATCTAGAACGTGTATTAACTTTTGATAGTCTAACGTGGTCCATTATCCCTTACTTGTTGCAAGACACAGTAGTCTACACATACATCTATACATAAGGTTTCTGAGGACAGCAGGACAAGTTGGCACATCAACATTCACAAACGGAAGGCTTGCGCTACTCCATCTAGGCACTTTGAGTTGTAGCCTCATACCATAATTGAATGCCGCTTCTTTTGTAGCAAGAAGCAGCAAGTGTTATTTTCACAGAAGATGAACACATACCAAATTTTCTGATAAGTATATTAGGTTGTGCATACATCATACGATACTGCCTGCAAATTTCACGGTCATTAGACTGGTCATCAGTTATGTAATGTTATAAGTTTTTAGCCTCATTACATATGTTAAGGACTCTGCCAGGAAAGGAGAAATCAGTAGTTATCAGTTTCTTATCTGCCTTACTTCATGAGCATCAGCTGTATGTGGCCTTAGTGCCTAGATTTAATATGACAACCGCCACTGTTGTTTGGACCGGCGGGTAGACGTAAACTGGCAGATAAATCTAATTGTTATGATTTCTCTCATTCATTTCTTATGTTTGCATTTGTGTCTTGCAGAAGATGAAGGAGAATGCGTGCAGTGGGCTGAATAGAGAATTCGTGAATCAAAGGCAACACCATCAAATGCATTATGAAATTAAGCACTATCAGGTTGTCAAGGCTGTAGCTCAGCGGGCACATGGTCCTGGATACCTGATATATATATATTTTTTTTAACTATTTATATATGGAATCTGAATGCACTCCAAGAAATGCTGCAGTTCTTTGTGCCACAAGAGGCCAAGAAGCTCTACTACAAGAAGTTAAGGCAGAAGATGAAGATTATTACAAATTATCCAAGTCAGTTCCGACCAAGTAATTTGATTGGACAAGAGGCATTCCAGTGCTGATATAGAGTATAACAGCACTGGGTCTTTTAACTATACACGTATCGCTCCCCTTTACGGGTGTTCTCATAACCGTTAATGTTATTAACAATCTTTTTGTAGCTTAGATTGCAGCTAACTTTGCACAGCAAATATGAACATGTTTCCAGGAATAACATTGGAGTTGAATTAAGAATGGTCGCCAGAAGAGGACCAAGGGAACCTAATGTAATGCTAATGTGTTAATGTGTTGCTTGGCAACAGTTTGACCAGTTGCGGATCTATTTGTGTTGGCGGAGCCAAATAAATCATCAATGAACCAAAGAAATCTGATCATAATATGTTGTTAATTATTATTGTTAACTAATGATTGGTGCTTGTAGAACTGTTGTATAAAAGCAATATCACTCAGGAGGGAGTGCTTTTGTACTACGGCTGGGATTCGGTCGTAGGTATGAGGCCGTTGGCCGAGTGCCGAAGAGAATCACAGCCGTGCTGATATTCAGTACAACAGCACTCTCGTGTGATATTGCTTAATTATTCTGTTCCCAAATTCCATAAAAAGTCTGATTACTAAGAAATATTGATGTATCATTACTTTTGTCAGTTTCAAGTTTTTGTTTTAACACAGGTGTACCAACAATGTGTATGATGTATGACTACCTAAGCTGTACATGTCTTTAAAGATATTGATGCAGATATTTCCACATTTACATTTCTCAGTGCAAATGGGTTTTTGAATAAGTTTCTGAAACTAGTGCTTTGAGATGTTTGAGATAACAAACATTTAATATGTTGGAAATATTTTTGGTCGCTGGTCAGCTTAATATTTAATATATTGTTTCTTATGGCACATTAACGAGAATGTCAAACTGGCACTGAATGTTGAAAGGTTGCTGACCCCTGGTTACTGTATTCCCTCTCCCGCTCCATTACATGTATGTTCGTTTATTTCAAGTTAACTTGTTTTTCTGTGTTATTACAACCTTGCAACACATTTCCATTAATGTAGTTTGTTTATTCAAATGGGTATTAAAACCTTAATCTTTGTCAAGCCAAACTCTTGAGTAATTATTTCAAAGAATAGGGGCGTGGAAATCAATGAGGTAAGTGGGTTTTGGGGCTTATCTTATGACTAACTTTGGATCTGAACTAATGTGAATTGTGATAGATCTCATGGTGTTTACATCGCTTTACTAGGATTTCTAAATTGCAGCTTCTGTGTTTTAACCCCTCTCAAATGCTACTGTTGTAATGGGGTTTTCTTAACCAGTGATCTTTATTGCACTTGTGAAAGCTGTTTGTGTGAGCTGTTTGTGTGAGGTTTTAAATCAGGCTTGGGCCTATAAAAAAATAGTTAATAAATCAGTTTATTTATTTATTATTAATAGAACGGGCCAGGCTCGGACAGAACAGAGAGCTAAAATCCTAAATTCAATAAACTGTCAGTTGAGCTGGACGAGCCACGGTGTTCTGGAACACAGCGCTCAGTTCTGATCTCTCTCCACTATCGGGACTCCATCACTCATTTCACTCAGTAACTCTAATGTTGTAAGGTATTTATCTTCATCTCTTATCTATTGTACTACGGGGAACTATGCAGGCTAACCCTATATATATGGACACCTGCTAAGTTGTTCCACTCAAATAGAGTAGGCCTACTAAAGTGAAAACGTTACGTTGTCCTGGCAACCGGGTTTTCAGTTCTAAACAACCGAACGAGAGATGGCGTTCTCCATGGGTGTGTTCGAAATGACTTACTAATTACTACTTACTACCTACTCAATACTTGGCTTACTTCTCGAATCCTTAAATAATGATTGAGTAATCCATTTGAGTAATCGACGTTCGGAAGACCGTTCTTACTTAACCACCTCAGATGACGTGAATCAAATGACGTGTCAATAACCTACCGGCCGGGCGCGGTTAATAAATATTATAAATAAATATATAAACGTCACATTTAACGTCACAGTACATCTTCAACCTAAGGATTTGCGGTGATATGTTAAAAACAATTATTAACCAATTATTAAAAAAAACATTTATGTGTGTTATGTGTGGCTGTGGGTTCTGCTGCTGGTTGACAGTTCAAAGTGAAGGGATCAAAGGGATCTCCCACAATGCAGTGCGTCAGGCGCGTCGTTAGCAATGGGCCTATCTCACAAAAATCGGAAATGACGTCACACCGGGTAAACATTCTTCCGGCGTAGTCATTTTTGTATTGCCGTCAATGCACAAATGGATCGTTTCTTCGCCACTTCCCTGGTGGGTTTTCCGAAATTGCGATTCGAAGATGTGCAGAAGATTGTGGAGACACACTCAGCAACACCACAGCCCAGGCTGTCAAAGGGGTACAAGTTTTTTGTGGAGGAGTTTGTACACAATTATCAAGGTAAGTTGTCTAAGGTGTTTTGTTGTTGTCAGTAGGCTACTCAATGGCCGCCTTGCTCATTCATGTTTTGTGATGACAAGCAAACCATATACGATCCATATAGATCGTCAGAAATATTGTCTGTGTGTGAAATGTGTGTAAAATGATCATATTTGTTACGTGTAGACTATAATATTATGAATATAATTAGCCATGGTGGCTATGAAGTCTCCGTGTGTAGCGTTAGCATACGTGTGTCAAATATAGTTGATGGAGGTAGATGCAACCGCTCGATGAGGAGGAATGAGGAGCCCCACATACTACATGTTTCTGCTGAGTTAGTTTTGATAGTCTGTCTGTACTAACAACTGCAGTTGCAGTTTTCCTCTTCTTCTGAAGTTCAGATCATTTTCATTGTTCTTTCTTACAAACAGTAGCGTGCTTAAGACTTGGCCCACCTAGCTTGCTGCAATGTTGTGGCTGTACAGACCTATGTATTTTTCTTCCTCTTCATTAAGGCACAAGCCGTAAATAAAGGAAATTTGTTGTGTGCATTAAAAGGACAAACATCTAGTTCATGTTATAACATTGCTAAAACAACAGATGTAATGGTGGCCCAAGAGTTTTGCACGGAACTGTACATGGCTTTTCTGCGGTTGCAGGCTCCTTGCCAGTTTCCAATGGCCTTATATCAAGGTCCTACCTACTAAGTTCAGTAACTCAATTCTTATGGTGTTCACAGATCACCCTGGAGGCTGTTGGACAACTGGGTCTCTCAGAGCTGTAGCTTTGCTGCGGGCAAAGGCTTCTGTAGCCATATAACCGCTCTGCTGTTCCAGACAGCGCATTATGTGCAGCTGGGCCTTGATGTGGTTCCACCTTCCCTGGCCTGTACCAGTCAACCACAGATGTGGCATCGACCTCGAACCCACGTGTGCTGTTGTGTCCTCTGTTCAAATCATACACTTCAGTATTTGTCTAGAGTATATGAACATTTCCTGTATTGTTGTTCGCCTCAGGGAATCAATCCAGAGGCTGTGAGTGACCTGGTGGTGAAGAAACCCAAGTCGGTGGGGAAGACTGGAGTCAAGTCCACACTCTACAGAGCGTATGCTGGTAAGACATTTGTTTTGCAATTTGCACTCGGTTAAACTTGCTCATTATGAAAAGATGCATATTAGAATACATCTGTTATCACTACAATATAAAAAAAAAGTCACATTTTTATTTGACGTTTCGCCCTTTGATGTCCCACATCCTAGAGGGAATATCCAGCTTGGAGTTGGTACCATCTCAGCTGTGCTGACCTGGAAGATGTCAGCAATGACTTGTTCTTTAAGGCCAGTTGCTACTCTACAACAGTAGATGAAAAACTCATCAATGGCTGGAATCTTCCTTGAAGGGCTTGGTGTTGGAATCGCCTCTTGTCCAATCCTCTGTGCTTTGCTCCAATAAAGAATATATTGTGTTGAGGGGCAAAACAGACTCCCAAAACACTTGAAACACTTCTTGAGATGGAAACCGAGTATAATATGTCATGGTCTGATCAGACACACAAAATCTGTTGAGGACAGTTTGTGGCCCCATGGACATTTCTTGCAGCCTTGCCTCCAGCTCAGCAATATACTCCAGGGCATCATCCAGTGCACCTACAAAAAAAGAAGACAAATCAGTCTTCATTACCATTCATTCGTAATCACCCTTTCTTTTTATTGTATTGTTATTCTGTATACTTAAGTTTATTTTTATTTATTATTATTAAATTTATTTGTACTGTTTTCTGTTTTTCTTTTTTATGTATTAACTATAGGTTGAGTGTTGTACACACCAAAGTCAAATTCCTCGTTTGTTCGCAAACCTGGCCAATAAAGCTGAATCTGAATTAATATGTAACCCCAGTTTAACAGTGCGTCTGATGTTGATTGAATGTTTTAACGTTAACCATGCCATGTTTGGCAAAATTATACAATAGCCCAACAAGTGTTGAACAGAAATAACAGACATAACAGCTAGTTAGCGCACATCTACTTACCGGCAGGGGGGCGTGTCGCGTAGTCATGTTCCCCGGTACCTCTCCGGTCCGTTTGTTTTGTCCTCTCCTTCAGCTTTTCGAGCTGACACCCGTTTATACACGGGTGTTTTTTTCGGGGCTGTGGTGTAGCTGTTCCAGTCAAAACGACTAGGAACAGCTCCAGTATTCAGCGTAGCACTCCCGTCGTCATAATCAGCCGCTGAGAAATGCCGACTACAGACCAGTGTACTCCCCTTCTGAATTACGAAATTAACTCCTTCATTCCGTCTGATCGCCACTGCTGTATTGGGTATTATTTGGGAAGTCGTGGAAATGTAAATACGGTTGTTTTTGTTTTGAATTGGCGCATTGAGGTAGACAACAGAAGCTTTTGTTTTTTGACTGCGCCATTGTCAAATATCATGGACTACGCGACCGGAAGTCACTTTACCCGGTGAAGGCAAAATCGAACGCCGAACCAGGAAGTTGTGAGATAGGCCTATTGAAATCATCCGGGGCTTTAGCACCATCCTGACTCCTGCGTGCTACGGTATCTTAATTAATTAAATAATTAATTAATTAATTAATGTATCGATTAATTAATTAAGGGCGCCCCCAACACATAGGTCGCCTATGCCGAGCGCCAGGGCAAAAATAAGACATTAGAATAGCCTATATAGCCTTCGTGCACCTACCCGATGTCAAGAAGCCATCGCTGCTCCGACGGACCTTTCTCCCCCAACCAGGCAACGGCAAGTAAGTAGTGGTCTGCTTTTATGTTTCATTTTTAAGTTATTACTTATTGTCCGTGTAGGTTTAATGTTACAGATAAAAACATGCTTTATATTTAGTCAGCATTTCAGAGTTCTAATGTTTTCCCGGAATATGCATTCCTAAACTGTTCACGTCAAGTTCTCTTTAAGATCGCATGAGATGATATGTGCTATCGCGCGACCTGTAACCAGGAAGTAAACACTCGCTTGCATGAAATGATATGCGCTATCGCGCGACGTGTAACCAGGTTGTAGATTTAAATAATGAAAAAATAATCAGACTTTCTGTTACTTGCTTATGCTGTATGCAAGTTGTTTAAGAACCTTATCTCCATATAAATCTGAGCTGTACATTAATCTGTTAATGAAGTCTCATTTCGACTCCTTCCTCCACTTATTCATGTTCTGTTGCTTGCAGTTAACTACAGCCGCCCTTCCTGGGTAACGCCACCACCAATCCCTGGTCATCCATTGAAGACATCTCTCTCACTCTGCACAGTCACACTGTTGCCGCTTCATTCTCATTGTCTCATAATCTCATTATTATGGCTGCTGTGGATGCTTTAAAAAATAAAAAAAATTCTCTTAGGTAAAATCAAACCAGTGGGATGTTAGATTGAAAACCTCCAAAGCAATGTATTAAAAATTGAAAGACAGTCCTATGTGAAGTTTCTTTTTGGGGGATTTTCAAAATGAGGTACCAGAAGGGATTGTCAACCCACTGTTTCTCAACCCTCTCCGATTATTACTATGAGTAGTAGTATTGCATGCATACAGTACTCACATCAGCGCCACAGTAAGCCTATAGAGGCTGCAACCATTTGCTTCTCAAAAGATTGTAGTGTTTTAGAATGAACAACCACCAGAGAGAAGAGACAAGACTCAGTTTGATTGACAAGTTGGCTAGATTTACATATGTATTTATATTATTTTTTTATTTATAAGAATGAAAGAAATTGTGTAATGGAAGAATAAAACAATGATTGATGCATTTTTGTTTGAATAACATCTTGCTCCCGCGGCCAGTGCAAGCGCCGGCATTGCAAGGGGAGGGATATTATGTACATTTGCAGGAGGCGGGATAAGTGCGGCCGCTGTCACTCAGGTTTGTTTTGGTTTGACGCAGACAGCATGGAGGCAGAACAGACCGCAGAAGTCAACGCGATCGTCTTCAATGTTGCTGCAACGATGCAGCATATATTCAGAAGAGCAGCCAGTACTTACGTGTATGAAAGCAGCTATATATATATATATATACTTTTTTTTTTTTTTTTTACGGCAGAGATCCGGGGCTGATCCCAAAAGATCCGGGGCTATAGCCCCGAATGCCCAGGTCTAACGACGCGCCTGCAGTGCGTTAATGTAATTTACTGTGTTTTCACACGAAATGGTCTGATTACAGTATTTTACTGGGGAAAAGTACAGTAACATGTTGTGAAATCCTTGTAATGCAAATATCACAGTAAATAACAGTGACATTTGAAATTACAGTATTATATTGGGAACATCACATTTAGCACCTGTGAAGTGATTTCACAGTAATTTACTGTCAAATATTACAGTTAAATATTGTGAAACCCTGGTAATTATTTACAGTGTAGGCATTCTTGGAGAACATGTGGCTTCACTAGAGCAGCGGGTCGGAGCAAACGAGGACGACGTTACAAATCTCAGCACGCTGACTAAGGAACTAACCAAAGACAATGCCTACCTGATGGACAAGATCCAGGACCTGGAGAACCGAAGCCGAGCCTCTAACCTTCGCTTTGTAAGGATTCCTGAATCCGCGGAGGGCGGATGTCTCCTCCGGTCATTGAGCGAGCCCACCGCACGCCTGCGTTCCGCCACAACGACAGAGCAGGTCCAAGACCCATCCTGATCAAACTCCTCAATTTCCAGGATAAGGTAAAAATCCTCCGTCTTGCCAGAGAGAAGAGGGAGCTGGTGTCTCAAGGTAACCGAATATACATATATCCTGACTTCAGTGCTGATCTCATGAAGAAACGCCGCTCCTTTTATACTGTTAAACGGAGTCTTCGGGAGTTAAATTTAAAATACTCCCTTCGGTATCCATCCATGTTGAGTGTCATTGTCAACGGGAAACCACAGCTGTTTACATGTCACAGAGCCGCTGAAGCAGCTTTTATGACTTCTTCCAGCTCTCCTGAGACCCCCATGAACGCCTCTTCCCCATAATTAAAGTTCACATTTAATTTCAATCCTTAATACAGGAGCAGCGTCGATTGCCATTATTATTTAATGAACTGAACTTTTGCTTGGATCGCGCTAATTAGGAGTAACATATAGCTTGATTTATTTCACTTTTTAACGACTTATTCGCCTGTATCCATGGATTATCTTCGCTGGCATCTTTTTATTTTCTTTGTAACTGCCGTAAACTGAAGCTGTTGTTTACATCCGGCTGTCATTCGGTAGTCGTAAAACTGAACTGTCATAATGCCAGTTGTTTTCAGTTCCATTGACAGATAACAGGTGCGGAGCTATCGTTATCACTATATTTTTTATTTTTCCTTTGATGCAGACCGACCTGTTTGCGGCCTATTTTTGGTCTTCGTCTATTGATTTAATTTGCCCCCTCACGGAGATGCCTTGGCCTAGAATGGCTGGGGCTGCTGGGTCATCATTAATGTTTTTTGTGTTTGTCTGTTTTGTATTGTGTTTGTTTCTTGTCAGATTTGTGTGTTTGTGTTGCAGGCCTACTTTTTTGTGTTATATTGTCACAACCTTCTACAACATTTTCTGATGATTTAATCTGCCTAGCCCTGAACAGTGTTATTATCCATATCAACCTAAATATCCCAAATGAATAATAGTAAAGGTTTAAAATCATAAATCTGAATATTCGAAGTCTTGTGCCAAAAATTGATTTACTTTGTTCATGGGTACCCCAACACAATCCCAATATTATTACTCTGTCCGAAACATCTCATCATTTCATTGTCTGAGCAACATCTCAGACAATGAAATAAAACTAGAAAATTACGTATTATATAGAGCTGATAGAGGCTCCAGGGGAGGTGGTGTAGCTACCTATGTTTCTTCTAATTTAACTGCTGAGCTAATTACACTTACAGTTAAACCAACACACTTTGAATGCCTTTTTGTTAAAATTATATTTCATCAGAATAAATATATTACTGTTGGTAATGTATGTAGACCACCCTCTGCCCCGGTAGAGTCCTCCAAGTGCTTGATGGCTACCTTTGATGCTATCCCCTCTAAAAATTAAATGATCATTCTGGGCGATTTTAACAAAAATTGGCTAGATAAGTCCTCTGGTAAAGATAAAAATAACTTTGAAAAACTAAATTTAACACAAATCATCAAGGAACCCACTTGAATTACTCCTAAGTCCCAGTTCCTACTTGATTGGATACTTGTCACTCATCCTGAAAGATCTGTTGAAGCTGGTATATTGTCAGACTGCCTCAGTGATCACTCTGTTATATACTGTGTATGGAAAATTAAAATCCCAAAAGCACCACCAAATTAGTAAAAATCAGACAACATAAGAAAATGAATATAGACCTATTTATCCATGATTTAACTTCTATTAATTGGGACAGGTATCAGTTAATTCCAACTGCGCAGGATGCCTGGGACGTTCTGAACTCTGAGTTAACACAAGTACTTGATAAACATGCTCCATGGAAAATGTCAAAGGTCAAGGGACGACATCTTCCTTGGATAACTGCTGATCTTCTAAGCCTTTTTAGACAGAGGGACAAGGCCTGGGCCAAATTTCGGCAGACAAGGGATAACGCTGACTGGGAAACATACAGGAAACTAAGAAACCTTTCTAAGACAATGACCCGCAACGCAAAATCTGATTGCTATAAGGAATGTCTCTACAACTAGTTTAAAAATCCTAAACAATTCTGGAACGCTTTAAAATCCATAATAAATACCTCTGATAAAAGCCCTATTAATAAAATACGTGACGATAATGCGATAATTCATGACCCTCTCTCAATTGCTCAAGTGTTCAGTCAGCATTTCTCCAGTCTGTTCTGACTCAATATCAGATTTCTCTTATAATCTGTGTTCTAATAATATGTCTGCCTGTCATAGTACCTTCTCATTTAATAAAATTACACCTCAAGAAGTCCAGAACGCCATTAAACAAATTAGTCTGAGTAGTGGTGCTGGCCTTGATGGGATTGAATCAAGATATATTAAATTGGCCTCCCATATCCTTATGTTTCCTCTAGCTGATTTGTTCAACCTGTCTTTTTCTCCCTGTGAGATACCAATGTTGGGAAAAATAACATCACATGTACATTACAAATATAGCTAACTCCTACCCTAGCCTGATGAGCACATCACATGGCAGTCACATTACAATATAGTCAACTCTTGCTCTAAACTTTTAACACATAACACAAACATGATAATATAGTCAGGTCAAGGCCAGAGCCAAGGCCCCATTTCCCAAGTGGTAGACACTCAGACAATGCACCAGTCATCCTCAAGAACGGGAGAGCCACATTAAATTATCACACAGGAGACATTTCGGGGGGGCACTCCCCCGTTTTAATTTATCACACAGGAGACATTTCGTTTTTGCTTGGCCTTGGCTCCCAGGGCCTGGGAGCCAAGGCCAAGCAAAAACACACAGAACCACACACACCTCAAACGCACACACCTCATCGAGAGGAGGATACAGCATAAAACTATCACACAGGGACTCTGGATCTTCTTCTGAAGCAGACCTTCCACGGAGGCGAAGCTCTGGACGAACCATCAGCGCTGATTAGGGACTTAGACATATTCGATCTCTCACGCTTTATGACTCTGTATAACCGTTGCCACTTTACTTAATAAATCCAAGGTCCTCGTGCCGACAGACTTTATTACCTCTCCGTCTCATTTCATCTGGTCCAGTAACAGACCGTTTTTCCCCTCAATTTGGTGACCCCGACGTGATTTTTTCTGAATTGGACCGCAACTGGGAAACGAGAGACGGAGAGCGGCACGACCTCGGGACCCCGGAGCACCGGACCGATTCCTGCAGTCTCACCTCGCGCGCGCCCAACAAAAGGTAGGCAGAACCTGTTGATAAAATCCAAACTCTGCATAGTTGTATAGGAACCACATTAGGAGGTGAGACTGTGAGAGCGGTTCGCTACGGGATATCTCGTGGGGACGAATAGGACTGCATCCCAGCATTTCCCCATAAACCCGATTGACCCTGAACGCGTGACACATCGAATATCGGCTCGTTGCATGGTGAAGGAATACCCTCGAGACCATAGGGCCTATAAGAATCGGGCATAGTGATACAAGACTACCGATGGCCAAGTAAAGGATGTGTGTGATCCCCACCGGCGTGTTAAAGAGGGTTTAGTATCCCCACCGGCGTTTTGAAGAGGGTTTAGTATCCCCACCGGCGTGTTAAAGAGGGTTTAGTATCCCCACCGGCGTTTTAAGAGAGTTGTGATCCCCACCGGCGTGTTAAAGAGGGTTTAGTATCCCCACCGGCGTTTTGAAGAGGGTTTAGTATCCCCACCGGCGTGTTAAAGAGGGTTTAGTATCCCCACCGGCGTTTTAAGAGAGTTGTGATCCCCACCGGCGTGTTAAAGATGGTTTAGTATCCCCACCGGCGTTTTGAAGAGGGTTTAGTATCCCCACCGGCGTGTTAAAGAGGGTTTAGTATCCCCACCGGCGTTTTAAGAGAGTTGTGATCCCCACCGGCGTGTTAAAGAGGGTTTAGTATCCCCACCGGCGTTTTGAAGAGGGTTTAGTATCCCCACCGGCGTGTTAAAGAGGGTTTAGGATCCCCACCGGCGTTTTAAAGAGGGTTTAGTATCCCCACCGGCGTTTTAAAGAGGGTTGTGATCCCCACCGGCGTTTGTGTATTAAATAATTCTATGTGGTAAGAAGGTTAGAGTCCTTTATCAGGGTTAGAGTCCCTTTGCAGAGGAAACGGTATGCCTGGGGCATGAGTGACACACAGAGAGAATAAGATAAACTAGGCTCGTTGCGTGGTGAAAGAACACCCTCGAGGCCTAAGGCTCGGCGCCCTTGATAAGTGAATCTGAGGCGCCCGAAGAAGCACAACGATTTCTTGGCCATATATTCATTGCATATGCGGGGACTGACGGACAGACACCTGAAC
Source organism: Gadus chalcogrammus (assembly GCF_026213295.1). Classification (NCBI taxonomy): domain Eukaryota; kingdom Metazoa; phylum Chordata; class Actinopteri; order Gadiformes; family Gadidae; genus Gadus; species Gadus chalcogrammus. The sequence goes on from NC_079426.1 coordinate 25,383,146, forward strand.
TGACGCAGACTAGGGATAGCAGAGACCTCTCACCCCCACCTTCACGACCAGAGAGACAGTGTGTGTGTGCGGGTGAAAGAGAGAAACAGAGAGACAGTGTGTGTATGCGCGTGAGAGAGAGAGAAAGGCTGTGAGCGACTGTGTGTGCGCGTGTACGCAAGAGGTGATGTTTCTGTGTGTGCGTCTGCGGGAGACAGAATGAGAGGTCCGTTGAGATGTTTCTGTGTGTGCGTCTGCGGGAGACAGAATGAGAAGTATGTTGATATGTTTCTGTGTGTGCGGCTGTGGGAGACAGAATGAGAGGTCCGTTGATATGTTTCTGTGTGCGTCTGCGAGAGACAGAATGAAAAGTCTGTTGTTATGTTTCTGTGTGCGTCTGTGGGAGACAGAATGAGAGGTCCGTTGATATGTTTCTGTGTGTGCGTCTGCGAGAGACAGAACGAGAGGTCTGTTGATATGTTTCTGTGTGCGTCTGCGGGAGACAGAATGAGAGAAGTCTGTTGATATGTCTCTGTGTGTGCGTTTAGAGGAGACAGAGTGAGAAAGGCTGTGTGCGTCTCTGTGCGCGTGTACGCAAGAGGTGACGTTTCTGTGTGTGCATTTGGAGGAGACAGAATGAGAAAGGTCTGTTTAGGTGTGTAACAATGAACGGTTGTTTCAGGACCACGAGAAGGGACTCTGTATGGTTTTCAGGCCCAGAGTGTAATCCCCTTTCCCATATGTGTAGTCCTCCCATTTGAGGTCCCCGTCCACCATATTTGAAGTCCTCTACTCCACCTCATGTTGTAGTTCCCCTCCCTAGAATTGTATGGAAGTTAGAACCTGTGAGGGTGTTTTGGTTCGGCCTGACGAGGCCTGTACCAATTTCGGTGTTCAGCTTCTAGTTTTGTGTATATAGAAATTTGGAAAGGGGGAGCAGTATTAAGTTATATATAATAAAGTGACAAGTTATTTGTGAATGAAGGGACAGAAGGATCTTTTTGTGTGTGAGAGATAGTTATTAGGCCTTGTTCCATTATGGAGAGTTGAGGATGTTGCAATCCAGGCTTATCTGTTAACGGTCCTAGCTGCTGCTTGACCCTAAGGGGAGTGAGGAAGGGTGAGAGAGAGAGAACACATTTCCCCCCCCATTTGTCGAGCTACACCATTCAGGCAGTACAGAGAGACACACTAACACACAGTACAGAGAAAGGAAATAGAGTGTGTTCTGTCTGCCATGTTTGAAGTTCCTTGTAGTCGCTGTCCATAGGTTTCACCTGAACAACCCCTCTGCTGGCCGAGAAAAGGAACTACCCATGGTTTCTCTCACACCCAGCCCCCAGAGCACGCTCGCTTTCAAGGCGTTATGGCCGCACCCAACGTGGGAGGGAGACACGCAGAGAGAGAGAGAAGCCACATTCCACCCTTATCTGTTGTCTTGCACCAAACAGCACCCCGTACTGAGGAGGGAGAGAGAGCGTGTTCTCCCGAAGGAGGGAGAGAGTCACAGGGAGACACGCAGCGGATATTCACATTATGGCTAATTTGTTTTTCTTTAAGTTTAGTTTTAGCTTTGTTTTTTATTCAGGATGATGAACATCCTGACACAGTTATCATTCAGGATGAAGAACATCAAAGTTCATGAGGAGGTTATAAGGACAATAACGTTGATACTTTAATAGGGCAACAGTGATGATAATCTAATGCAATTGGACTAAAGAAGGTGTTGCTATTAACTAAGTGATTCATTATTATTTTCACACAGGAACGAATAATTGAATAAATATGGATATGATAAAGATGAGGATAATAATTAAAAAATATACATAAAGTAAAAACGTAATCTTGATAAACTGTACAATAGGAATACACCAATTAAAATATAGGGTAAATCTCTTTGGTCAAGGATGACGGGGATTAGCGCTACATCTGCTGGGAAGGGATCCTACATGCTATTTTGTCAATTTGGATTCGGAAGTAGTGGGTTTACCTTTCAAATGCCACTACTGCTGCTGCAACACTTTAATAATTTTAACTCTGATAAATTACCTTTTGTTTTATAGTTTCCCTGATGTGTATCCAATACGCACACACTTGGCTGCATAGAACAGACGGGGCTGAAGACTCTGTCTCCATCCCTCCACTTTGCGATCTATACCACCATATGGGTGGGGATTGATTGTATCCCAGGTATGGCATCCTGCAGCGAGCCAGTATGGAAGGCTGGTTAGCCAACGACGGGTAAGATCCCACCTTGACACCCGGGACGACCTAAGGCAGGCACAGTCACGATTACTTGGCAGAGTCGCTGTGGGCACTGGCTTACTTGATCATGAAGTCACGAGCTGCAACAATCATAGGAAGTGCCGGGTGGGGTGTAAGGTGGAGGAGGAACAGGCGTCAGATATGTCAGCTCTGGCAGCAGAGGTGGTCTTGGAACGGGGCATGTCGCGTTTTATTTTATTTTATTTTACCGCATTTAACGCATGTACGTTTTTCGGTTTAGTGCATGACTTTGGAACAGCGTGGTTTCAGGCGGCTGATGGTAAACCCACCCATATTGGGCTTTGGTTTTGGACATACTGGTTTCGATTTCCCTTCCCAAAAGATTGGTTTTAGTTTGCTGATGGTTAAGGTTAGACGTTTCGACATTGGTTGCACCAACGGCGTTCTTAGATTTGCTTATCATTTAATGCGCAAGGTTTTGACCATTGCCCAAGGGGGGAGGTATTAAAAAATAAAATAAACAAATAAATAAATAAATAATAATAATAATAAAAAAAATGTATATATATATATTAAGAAAACAAGGTTTTTTTGTTTTTTTTCACCATACTTGCAAACAATGATTGACATCCAGCTAAATGAGTGTGAAATATAAAACAAAACAAAACAGTGTTCAACAGATGGGTAGAAGCAGTCCCATCAAAAGACCAAAGTGCGGCTACAGTAATCAAGTTTCGGACTAGAGAAGTCATGACAAGGTTTGGAATTCCGTCAGAAATAAGCTCAGACGAAACGTTTATTCAGAGAACACTCAAACAAGTGATTCAACATTTGCATGTCAAATAAAGACTAGATTACGCCCCAATCCTCAACCACAAGGTATGGTGGAAAGAGTGAATGGGACGCTCAAGACAAAAAATTAACAACATTTGTGCAAGCACTAAATTGAATTGATGCACTACCACTGACACTAATGAGTTATCGCATGAAAACTAACAGAATGACGCATCTAACCCCGCATGAAATGCTTAAGGGTCGACCCATGCCTTCACTTAACATTCGAGGGTGCCAAAAGGGACTTCCATTAGAGTAATTAGAAATAGAATTAAGGGAAATATGTTTGAACATCTAACTGTTGTACATAAGTTTGTAATTCCAGCAAGAGAAACACAAAGTTCCAGGGCCGGAGGAGGAGCCAGATGCAGACACGCCCGGAGCCGACCAACTACCCAAGGATGATGCAATCAGATTTCGGCAGGGTTTGAATCAGTCCTGTTTTGGTGGTCCACTATTAACAAAAATGTTGATTGGATAAATAATATATACTATAATCAGCAACGTTTTGTCAATTTTTCCACGGATAAGGTCAAGGGACTATATAGATATAGATATGCTATTGGCAGAGCAAGGAGGGGTGTGTGGGATGATAAAGACGACATGTTGTACTTTTATCCCCAATAACACAGCACCGGATGGGTCGGTGGCCAGGGTGCTGGCAGGGTTACAGTCCCTCAGATTAGATTTGGCAGAGAGCTCCGGCATTAATGACCCCTTCACAGGATGGATGGAGAGCCCAATGAGCGATGGGCGCTACAGGTGCAGCAGGTGCCATCCAAGCTTACCTGGGGATCGAGTATACACCGGAGAGTTTGGACGCGGGACCACCAGAGGGGCCCGACCTGATCTGGCTGGAGAACATAGAATAGACCCCCCTGCCCCACTGTCCAAGAGCCCCCACGCAATGCAGCGCGCCAATACATGAAGATCACCTGACCCCCCCCCCCCCTCCCTTCCCCATCCCAGCCACTACAAGCAAACCCCACCACCACACCCCCCTCCGCCCCCCCGCCTGTGACGCAGTGGCGGCTGCTGGTCTTTTAAAGAGGGGAAGCTCATTTTTGGCCTACATCAAAATAGTTGTCAATTTATTTATACCTCAATTCGGCCCTCCGTTCCTTTTCAAGAAAATGCTAGCTGGCTAGTTCACTCCGACCTAGCCAACAGTATAAATGAACGAACTAACGAAACGATATTAATCTCGGAACAAGGAAATGCGGAAAGTATGTTAAACTGAAACAAGGAAATACAATAAATGTGTTTTATTCACAGTGTAAGAAATTAATAATGGAAGCAATTTCGCCAAGCAAATACCAAGAAATGTGTTGCAGTTTGTCATGAGACTTTACTTGCAAAATCCGCGATGGGACTGAACTCAGATAGTGAAGTGACTGTGTATATCTCAAAATAGCTGTCAATCAAAAAGTGATTCAGACTTTCGACTGATCCTCCAATCATAACGCGGAAGCCCAGCGTCCAGGCTAGCACAGGCCAGCCCACTGCTCCATCCACCCCCAGAGACGCTGAGCGTCCGGGGGCGGGACAAATCTGGGCATTTATCCAATGACCGTCGAGTTTCGAGGCAATGAAAAAAACTGTTCCATGCAGTCTCATTGAAGTGAATGGACGCTCGGCTTCTACGGTCTAATGCATTGACATTACGGGAATGTATGAGAAGTTAACAAAATCGAGTCAGTCTTGGATAAGATTCTTCGACATGAACGTATTTTAACGAATTTGTAGTCAATGAAATGTTAACACAACAATACATATTTGAATATTTAATGTTCGAAATTTTAGGGGAAGCTGAGCTTCCCTTGCAGTCTTAGAGAAATCGCCACTGCTGTGACGTGCTAGTAACCTCTCCAGGTGGGCTGCCCCATTCCCGTCCCCGCCAACGGCACCACCCCCCTCCCACCTGATGCACCCACGTCGCCCGGACCAGGGATCTGCGTTCCGCTACCAGGGGTTGCGGCCCGTTCCCTTAAGGCTTGAGGGCGCCCCTGGCTGTATTCGCTTCTGTACGCTTCACTGTTTTTAGCCGCTCCCATATCTATGCCCGCGTCTACGCAACCGACGCCGGGAACGCAAATGTTGTTGTTTATATCGCTGTCCCACTAGATGGAGCTCGGGGATACACACGGGCGAGATTCCAGGGGCCTTGATTGCCCGTGTATCAGATGAGGTCCTGAGCGCAGTTGAATAAAAGGGTCTAATGCTCAGGTGGCGCCTTGCGTCCACCTGCCCGTGTTGACGCTCAGGACTATTCCATGGTTTCTTAGTTGTTCCCGTGCCCCGGGCCTACCCTGAATACCCCATGCGTGTGATTGCTTATTGTTTCACGACCGGTTAACTCCTCCTCACATCCTTAGTGTGTGGTCATCTAGGGATGGGTTGAGGGGGATTGCCATTCGTTGTGTACCTCATATCTTTCTGATATTATTATTGTTATTTAGGGACACGTTTCATGGTTGCATTTCTTTCCTGTGATTGTTATTGTGTAGTGTCTGTGTGATTGTTGCATTTTTGTTATATCGTTATTGTCTACTGTTAGTTTTATCGTTGCATTTTGTTGTTATTATTATGGTTTGGTGTTGGTTTTGTTGTGTGGCCAGCTTTGTTGTTGGTTGTTGTTTTTTGGTATTGTTTGATATTTGTTTTTGTATTGTTGTATGCTTGTTGTATGTTTGTTTTGTATCATCTGCTGCCAGTATTGTTGGTATTGTCTGCTCGCGATGTAAGGCCGGGGTGGATGCCACCCCCTAGGTGGGGTGTGTATGGCATACCCATGTCTGAAGCATGGGTAGCGTTTCTCCCACGTGGTTCCCCATACACCCGGTCCAGCGAGTTGTTTTAGTCCCATGCTCATGGTTGTTTGTTTTTATGATCATTTTGCCTTCTTTCTGTTATTTCTGATGGTGTTATAATGGTAGTCCCGCGCTGGAGTCCTATCCCTCGTACCCCTAATGAGTAAAAGTCGTCTTGCGACGACTTGAGGGGGATATGTTGTGAAAAATAACCTGCTGAGTACATCACATGTACATTACAAATATAGCTAACTCCTACCCTAGCCTGATGGGCACATCACATGGCAGTCACATTACAATATAGTCAACTCTTGCTCTAAACTTTTAACACATAACACAAACATGATAATATAGTCAGGTCAAGGCCAGAGCCAAGGCCCCATTTCCCAAGCAGGCAAATGGTAGACACTCAGACAATGCACCAGTCATCCTCAAGAACGGGAGAGCCACATTAAATTATCACACAGGAGACATTTCGGGGGGGCACTCCCCCGTTTTAATTTATCACACAGGAGACATTTCGAAGCTCTCCCAGGGCCTGGGAGCCAAGGCCAAGCAAAAACACACAGAACCACACACACCTCAAACGCACACACCTCATCGAGAGGAGGATACAGCATAAAACTGTATCACACAGGGACTCTGGATCTTCTTCTGAAGAAGACCTTCCACGGAGGCGAAGCTCTGGACGAACCATCAGCGCTGATTAGGGACTTAGACATATTCGATCTCTCACGCTTTATGACTCTGTATAACCGTTGCCACTTTACTTAATAAATCCAAGGTCCTCGTGCCGACAGACTTTATTACCTCTCCGTCTCATTTCATCTGGTCCAGTAACTAGACAGACCGTTTTTCCCCTCACCAACAATGTGGAAATACTCACTGTTACGCCAATTCACAAAGGAGGCGACGTCCTTGATCCAAGTAATTATAGACCAATATCAATAGTCACAAAAGTCTTTGAAAAAATAATGTTCAATCAAATATCACATTATCTTAAAATAAACAATGTCCTCTCCCCTTTTCAATCTGGTTTTAGACCTAATTACTCGACAACCACTGCACTTGTTAAGTTGACTAATGATATATTTTCAGCATCTGACTCTGGTGATCTAACAAGAGCTATTTTTATTGATCTGAAGAAGGCTTTTTGCAATTGGTTTATGCAATTGGTTTTTCGCAAAATGTACTTCTCTGGTTTAATTCTTATTTTCATAATAGAAAGCAATGTGTTGTTCTTCAGGGATGTAAGTCTGATTTTTTTGTACAACAAAGGGGTGTACCCCTAGGTTCAACACTTGGACCTCTTCCTTTCTCCATTTGTATGAATGATCTTCCTTTGATTTGTTCTAATACTTCAGTTCAACTTTATGCTGATGATACTGTCCTTTATACCTCTAAATCTAACATCTCACAGATACAAAATGCTCTTCAATTGGACTTTCATATCGTTCAAAACTGGCTCTCATCTAACAGACTTCTGCTCAATAAAACAAAGTCGTATTCCATGGTCTTTGGTACAAAACATAATCTAAAAACAAAATCTACTAATTTAATAATAACATGTATGAATCTGCTTAGAGTTGAACAATTTAAATATCTAGGTCTATGGCTTGACTCAGAACTTACCTTCAAACCTCACATTGACTATATGCTTCGTAAAATCAACTTTGGTATTGCTGTATTATTTTGATCCAAGAACTGTTTTCCATCTAATGTTCGAAAGAAACTTGCCTTACAACTTATTTTACCGTTTTTTGATTACGCTGATGTAGTATATCTAAATGCATCTAAAACCAATCTTCTACCTCTCAACACATCATTTAACTGTCTTTGTAGATTTGTTCTTGGTTGTTCATTTTACACTCATCACTGTATCATGTATAACACACTCAAATGGCCCACACTCAATATAAGAAGACATATCCACTGGCTACAGTTTATCTTTAAATGTATACATTGCATACAAGCAGTAGCAGCCTTGCTAACTCCCAAGGCCTCAGCAGTAGCAGCCTTGCTAACTCCCAAGGCCTCAGCAGCAGCAGCAGCCTTGCTAACATCAAGGCCTCAGCAGCAGCAGCAGTAGCAGCCTTGCTAACACATCAAGGCCCCAGCAGCAGTAGCAGCCTTGCTAACACCTCAAGGCCCCAGCAGCAGCAGTAGCAGCCTTGCTAACACCTCAAGGCCCCAGCAGCAGCAGCCTTGCTAACATCTCAAGCCCCCAGCAGCAGCAACAGCCTTGCTAACATCTCAAGGCCCCAGCAGCAGCAGCCCTGCTAACATCTCAAGGCCCCAGCAGCAACAGCTAGCATAGTAAACTCAGTAATTTAAAGACAATGGCATTTTTCTTAACTTTAGTATGTTTGTTGACATTTTGGGACCTGACTCCAAGGATTTGCCCCTTGGTGAGTACCACTAGCTATGTGTCGAGCATGCAAGAAACTTATTATAGTGGCACTAATGCTAATGTTGCCGGGCATTTTCAGCAACCACAGTCTGATTTGGTCTGGGCCTCAAACCTGTGGTCGGACCCACCTAGGGACTTACCTAAACTTCTACGTTTTTTTACATTATATAACCTTACTCTTTCCCTTAAGGAAAGGCATTGCCTGGCTTTAACACATCAAAATGTAATGTGAGACGAGCAGTGATAATTGTACTACTCTTACTTCTGTCTGGAGATGTGCAATCGAACCCTGGTCCTGAATTGCAATGTATCCAGACTCCCGCTGATTTTAAATTAATGTCTGGTCTCAAATGTATTCATATTAATGTGTGCAGCTTAGTACCAAAGATGGACATGGTCAGAATTTGGGTTAGATCAACAGATGCAGACATTGTGGTCATCTCAGAAACTTGGCTGACAAAATCTATTACAAATGAAGACATTAACATACTCGGATACAATGTTTATCGTAGTGATAGGCCCAAGAAAGGCGGTGGTGTAGCCATTTTCGTTAAATCAAGATTTGATGCTTCAATTGTTCTGTCTGAGGCCACGTTTATACGTAGCAGGGTATTTATAGAAACGAATATTTCCCCCCCTCCGTTTTCAAAAATAACATTGTGCACACAACATCGTTTTCAAAAAAGTTGTCGTTTACATCAAAACGGATAAATACGCCGTTGGGACATTATAACTATGCCAAACCTATGGGCGGCAGTGTAGGGAGAAGGATAAAGCCATGCAAGCCAATCAGAATCCTCAGAATCAACAACAACGAATAACACGAGCGTCTTCCTGTAACAAACGTGAGCTGTGTTCGAAATCGTTCCCTATCCACTCACTCACTATTCCCTATATAGTGTTCATGATATAGTGCACTATTTAGGGAACGAACAAACGAGAATTCGGACACTACGCTTAAGATTTCTAAGCGTCATTTGCGTCAGTAAATGCGCCGGGTATTTGTGTGACGCAGACAGATGCGCCAACATCATGTAAACAAACCGGGCACTCATGACGAAAGCTGGAGGTTGTATTGATGTTGAATGTTACATTTCCTTGTTTAATTAATATTGAATGTTGAATATTCTATGTTAAATCCCAAATAAATTGTTGACATTTCTAAACGAAAGCCGGAGACTCCATCATTAAATGTATTCGTTTTCGCGGTTATTCAGCTTCTTCTTCTCCTCCGGGAAAACACGACCGCATTGCATTGTGGTATACGGGAGTAACATGTAGGGAACATCGTATGTACCCTATTTTAAGTCCACTATATAGTGCCCTATATAGTGGACCACTGAGAATTCGAACACCCTACAAAATGGCGTGCACCCTATTTAGTGCACTACATCCATGATAGGGAACGATTTCGAACACAGCTAAACTGTAAACATAGGGCGCTCATATGACGTTAAGCATTTCCTGGCGCATAATGTGACGTTTCAGAACCTAAAACCCCGTTTCTACCCGTTGACACGACAACACGGAACCGGCGTTTTCAGAAATCTCCACTTTGGCCGGAGTTTTTAGAAATGATCGTTTTCTGTGACAAAAACTGCGTTTTCGTGTAAATGAGAGGCCAAACCGTGTGAAAATATCTGCGTTTTCCCTTCGTGTAAACGGGGCCTGAGTCTATCTCTAAGCAATTTGAAATTTTGGCATTGAAGGTGGAAATAGCAAAGTCCCTCTCTATGACTGTTGTCGGGTGATATAGGCCTCCATCTGCCACAAAGGAGGCATTATCGTCATTGCAGCATCTTTTGTCCAAATTAAATTATAATGAGCTTTTAATGGCTGGAGATCTGAATTGGGACTGGCTAAATGCAGTTTCGGATGAATTTAAATCTTTCTGTGACTCTATTAATCTTATCCAGCTGGTCAACCTACCTACAAGGCCAAATCTTAAAAATTCTGAAAAGTCCACTTTGATTGATCTAATTCTCACAAATGTTCCTCATAAATTCTTATCCTTGGGAGTTTTCTGCAGTGATTTGAGTGATCATTGTGTTGTTGCTACTTGCAGGGACACAAAAATCCCCAAACGTAAACCACGCATTATTTTCAAGAGGAATTTAAAAATGTTTAATGAACAGGCTTTTCATCATGATTTGTCTTTTTGTCAATTTTTGTCTAAATTGGGGACACATAGGTCTTTTGCCGGACGTGGAGTTAGCTTGGACATTCTTTAAGGAACACTTTGTGAAAATTGTAAATAAACATGCCCCCATCGGGAAATTCAGGGTTAAGGGACGAGATAATCCCTGGTTTTCCCCAGACTTGTCAGATACCATCCATCGACGTAATGTGGCATGGGCCAAAGCCAGAAAAAGTGATTTTGCCTCTGACTGGTCTTTTTTCAGGCAACTAAGGAACAAATGCACTACTCTTATTAAAAAGGCTAAATCTGAATATTATTTATCTGTCACAACTGAGAACCTTAATAATCCACAGAAATTTTGGAAAGTAATTAAATCTATATCTGTAAGTAAAAGTCCTCCGGCTCTTCCGATATTTGTTCTAAAAGACTCGGTCCCAGTCTATGATAGAACTGAGGTTCTAAATTGTTTTAACAATCATTTTGTATTATCTGGTTCTTTGTTTGATTCTTCGGGAGCTGCCCCTGTGTCTCCCTGCACAGAAGCTCCAAGGTTTTCAAGAGAACCCTTTAATTTCTTACCTTTTACTGTGCAGCAAGTGCATCAAGCCCTCAAAACGGTCGATAGCTGAAAATCCCCTGGACCTGATTCAATAGAGCCCTACTTTTTAAAAATAGCAGCTGATTTTGTAGCACAGCCTCTTACAATCCTTTTTAATCTCTCAATTGAAAACAAAGAAATTCCATCTGTTTGGAAGTCAGCTTTTGTTACCCCCTTATTAAAAGGAGGTGATCCAGCAGCTTTAACCAACTACAGGCCAATATCAAATCTGTGTGCCTTGTCAAAAATTCTTGAATCTCTTGTGTGTGATCAGTTAAAAGTGTTTCTAACATTCAATGATCTTCTCTCAAAACTGCAATCAGGCTTCAGGAAAAAACACAGTACCATCACTGCAGCTACAAAAGTGATCAATGATATATTAGTTGCTCTTGATAAGAAGCAGCACTGTGCTTCACTTTTTATTGATCTGTCAAAGGCTTTTGACACTGTGGACCATGCTGTTTTAAAGCACAGGCTTTTTTGCTTGGGTTTGTCAAATCATGTAGTTTCCTGGTTCACAGATTATTTGAGTGACAGGACTCACTGTATTAAATATGATGGTCTGTGTTCTGAATTTGTGAGTGTCCACAAGGGCGTGCCACAGGGTTCAATATTAGGACCCCTCTTGTTCATTATGTACATTAATGATTTGGGAAAACACGTGTCAGATGCTTACATGCATTTTTATGCAGATGACACAATTATTTACTGTTTTGGATCAACTCCTGCTAGAGCTGTTGAATCTCTGCAGAAAGCTTTTGATGTAGTCCAGCACACACTCCTGCAACTAAAATTAGTCCTCAACACTGAAAAAACTAAACAAATGTTGTTTTCAAACTCTAAGAAAGTACCTCAAACTGTCCCCATAGTGTCCACTCTTGAGGGAAATGTCATAGAGGTGGTTCATATCTATAAATATCTTGGTGTCTTGCTTGATGATTCCCTTTCCTTCAAACCCCACATTGACAATCTTGTGAAGGAATTGAAACTTAAATTGGGCTTCTTCTTCAGGCACAAATTTTGTTTCTCTTTTGAGGTGAAAAAACGGCTTGTCACTGCAACGTTTTTATCCAGTTTAGATTATGGAGATTTGATTTATATGAATGCCTCAGCTAAATGTCTATGTAAGATTGATGCTGTTTACCATGCTTCTCTGAGGTTTATTACTAACTGTAGAGCCCTGACCCATCACTGTGAATTGTATTCTCGAGTGGGTTGGCCCTCTTTGTCCACCAGGAGGCTGGGACATTGGTGCACTTTTATTTATAAGGCCATGCTTGGGCTACTGCCATCATATATTTGTAATTTAATCACACAGAAAAGTGTTGCTTCTTACAGTCTGCGTTCAAACAATCAGATGCTTCTGTCAGTTCCATTTGCCCGCACAGAATTAGGAAAAAGGGCATTCGTCCACTCTGCTCCCACCACATGGAACTGGCTGCAAAAAGAAAAATTTAAATTAACCGAAATTATTTCTTTGAACGCTTTTAAATCTACGATGAGAGCATTTCAGACCACTTCTTTTACTTGTAGATGTTTTTTATGAATTTTAATTTACTTGTAACTGTTTTTTATCATTTTAATTTCTGTCTATATGTTGTGAGTGTAATATTGTGAGTGTACATATGTTATTTGTTGCTGCCTCTTGGCCAGGACTCCCTCGAAAAATAGTTTTTTAATCTCAATGGGACTTTCCTGGTTAAATAAAGGTCAAAAAATAAATAAAATAAAAATACATTGCAATTATCCTTCTTATTTACACAATTTAACAATTTTTGATTCCATATTTCTCAACATATCAATTATGACACTCATCTCAGTACTTCTTTTCCATTCCTACAGTGTATAAAACAATTGGTAAAAAAGCATTTATGTTCAAAGCGCCATCGGACTGGAACAATCTCCCTTCAAACATACGATCACTGACATCTTCTCATAATCTAAAAAATGCCCTGTCTTCTTATTTTGGGTTAAACTGCATTTGTTTCAGATAATGTTACATACATTTTTCTTTTTTTATTATTCTTATTCTAATTAATATTCTTATTAGGGGTCCAAGCCAACAGGTTGGATCCCTATTGTTTTTGTAAGGATTTTTTTTATTATTATTATTATACTACCTCCCCGTGAAAGTGGAACCACAGCCCAAACCGTAAATGGTGCACACGCGCCAATTACATGACTAGAACCAGTACCGGCACCGCTACTCAGATAACCAAATCCAGACATGCCGGCCACTAGGTGGCGCTATACCAAGGAGAAACACGTTTGGGGCTATAACTCCCACACCGAACCTCCCAGAGTCCAAAAACTTGTACACACAGATGCACTGGAGTCTGCTGCATCTTTTGGCCTAGGCCACGCCCATTTGCGTCTATGAATATTTTTCGCTAAATCGCGAAAACCGCAAAACTGTTTTTTCCCTACTCCTCCCACATTTCTTGACCAATCAACACTAAACTTTGCACACGACATCTTCAGAGGCACACGCAAAGAAATGATAGACCGTTTTTTGATCCGACTTTCGACGACGAAACGGTAGCGTTTTGAATATTGGTTTATTAGCAAAATTTGACGTGGAAAATCAAAAATCCACAAAAAACAAAAATTAGACATCGGATCGAGTCCAAATTGTACACACATGTTGGTGCTAACCTTAATGTCGTTCGATAAAAATTCCGGAATTTTTCGCCATTAGGGGGCGCAATAAACGAGGAAATTGTATATCTTCTAATTGGCCCAAGGAATGTTCTTCAAACTATACGGAAACCATCAAGGGGGAAACCCGAGTCTATATAAAAAATATGGTCAAGAATTATTAATGTGGGCGGGAGTTATTTGGAAAAGGAAAATTGTCTTTGGAAAATTTCGCCAACAGGGCGGCGCCAAAAAACGACGACATTGTATATCTCCTATTTGGCCAATGGAATGTTCTGTAAACGCGTTTTGGGCTATAACTTCCACACCGAAGCTCCCACAGTCAAAACCTTTATATCCACAGATTCACTGGAGTCAGCTGCATCTTTTGTCATACGCCGTTCCTCAACTTCGAACACATGCTTCGCGTTGTGCCGGCGAAATGCACATTTCTTGGACCCCTGCATAACTGCTTGCAGTTCTAGTTATTATTATGTATGTATATATATATATATATATATATATTTTTTTTTTTTTCTTACAATAGTATTATGTTACTTCCTTCAGTTTTACTATGCTAATGCTATAGCCAATTTGTGGTCATTGAGAGGTTGTGATCATTCTTGTACCCATTTCTGCTATGTTTGTGTTGATGCCTACTGACTTTACTGTTGTATGTCTGTAAATTGTTGAGTGTTTTTTGTCTTGTAATGTATCTTTAGGACCCCCTCGAAAACGAGAGGATTCCTCTCAAGGGGTTTATCCTACGCAAATAAAATTTCTGAATGAAAAAAAAAGGTTTTTATTTACACTTTTACCTATTTTTATTTTCATTTATCTTTTATCTTTATATACACATTCGTAAGAAAATCACGAACGAAGATGCATCACAGCATGCATCAACAGACAAAACAGACTAAAACAGGCATACTATTCAATAATCTGAGGTCTCAGGTGGGATTTCTCCCTGCGGCTCCCTTCATTCTCTAAAGGTCCGCAGAGAAGTCCGCTGAGTGGTCAGGAGTTCTTACACACTGAGATTGGGTTGTTGAGGGCAGCTGTCTCCCAACAAACCAAAAGTCTTTGGTCATCTATCGTTTGAATTTGGTCATCTATCGTTTGAAGTTCCTTAAGATGTCATAAATAAGGGGTCGCATTTCACTGAAATGTAGGTCACAGAAATCCCATTTGTGGTGGGATTTCTGGGATTTTTTTTCATTTATGGTGTGTTCAAAACTATGTGACCTATTCATGTAAAATCCCAATATCGCAGAAAGGATTTTGCAGGCCTCAACAAAGCACCCATGCGGTAAACTATTTGAAACATTGTGCATTCATTTGATTGAAAGGGTTGTTTAGAATTTTTAGGTTGATATATTAATATTTATATGAAGGTTGGTGTAACAACAGCACTATTCTGGACAAACACTGTTCTCCTGACCTGGAGTTCATGTCAGTGAGATGCAGACCCTTTTTTCTACCTAGAGAACTAGCTGCTTTTGTCGTCACTGCAGTCTACATACCACCGGACGCTAATGTAAACACGGCCCTCTCTCTGCTGCATAATGCCATCAATAACCACCAGCGCGCCCACCCCAATGGTGCCCACATTATTGCAGGGGACTTCATAAAGCAAATCTCAAGACTGTTCTACCAAAATTCTATCAATTTGTAAAATGCCCAACAAGAGGAGAAAACGCTCTGGATCATGTGTATTCCAACATCAAGCGTGCATACAGAGCCGTACCCCTCCCCCACCTGGGCCGGTCAGACCACCTCTCACTGCTCCTCACCCCCGCATACACCCCCCTCTGTCGACAAACAAAGCCCACAAAGAAGACCATTACCACCTGGCCTGAGGATGCCCTCCCCCGACTGCAGGACTGCTTTGAACAAACACAGTGGGAAGCCTTCTACCATGAAGACCTGGCTACATTCGTAGACACAGTACTGTCTTACATCAAGTACTGCATTGGGAATGTCACTGTGGAAAAGTGCATCCGGGTGTTCCCTAACCAGAAACCATGGATGACAAGCCAGGTCCGCACGCTCCTCCGGGCCTGTGACTCATCCTTCAGATCAGGTGACAGAGCATTGTACAGCGCCGCTCGCGCCTCACTGAGGAGAGGCATTAGGTGGGCCAAAGTAGAATTCAAGAGGAGGATAGAGGAACAGCTCAACAACCCCCGGCAGGTGTGGCAGAGCGTACAGACCATCACCAATTACAGAGGCTGTGCTGTGACACCCGGGGACTCAGATGCGGCATTGGCAGAGGAGCTGAACAGCTTCTTTGCCCGCTAGGAGTCTTCCACACAGCACTCAGCCACATCACTCCAACCACCACTACAACCCCCATCAGCCTCCAGCACCCCCCACTCACTCTTGAGGTACAGGACGTGAGGCGGGTGCTCAGTGCAGTTAACACCAGGAAGGCTGCAGGCCCAGATGGAGTACCAGGGAAGGTGCTCAAGGCATGTGCCAACCAGCTATCACAGGTCTTCACTGACATTTTCAACCTGTCTCTGGAACAAGCTGTCATCCCATCCTGCTTGAAATCTGCCACAATCATCTCCCAATCCCTAAAAAGTCACCCACTACCAGCCTCAATGACTTCCACCCCGTAGCACTCACCCCAGTCATCACCAAGTGCTTTGAGAAACTGGTTTTGAGACACATCAAAGCCTGTCTCCCCCCCACCCTGGACACACACCAGTTTGCATACCGGACTAACAGATCCACCGACGACGCAATAGCCATCGCTCTCCACTCAGCGCTGAGTCACCTGGAGAAAGAGGGAAGCTACGTCAGGATGCTCTTCATTGACTTCAGCTCAGCTTTTAACACCATAATACGAGACATTCTGATCCCCAAGTTAATCAACCTGGGGCTCCCACCACCCACCTGCTCCTGGATTGAAGACTTTCTGGTCAACCGACCCCAGCAGGTGAAACTCACCTCTCCTCCTCCCGCACTCTCAGCACTGGCTCTCCCCAGGGCTGTGTGCTGAGCCCACTACTCTACTCCCTCTACACATCCGACTGCAGTCCCACCCACCCAGAAAACATCTTTGTCAAATTCGCTGATGACACAACAGTGGTGGGCCTTATAACAGGGGGAAACGAGGCGGCCTACAGAGATGAGGTCCTGAAACTTGGTGAGTGGTGTGTTTCTAACAACCTGGCACTGAACCTCACCAAGACCAAGGAACTCATCCTGGACTTCCGACGGAACAGAGCCCCCCCCTGCCCCCCTGTACATCAACGGTGAAGGTGTGGAGCGAGTGCAGTCATTCAAATTCCTTGGAGTCCACATCTCTGCTGATCTCTCCTGGTCGGTCAACACCTCAGCGCTGGTCAAGAAGGCCCAGCAGCGGCTACACCTTCTGAGGGTGCTCAGGAGGGAGCATCTAAACGCACGGCTGCTGGTGACCTTCTACCGTTCCACCATCGAGAGCCTGCTGACTTACGCTGTGTCAGTGTGGCACTCCAGCTGCACGGAGGCCGACAGGAAGAGACTGCAGTGGGTGGCAAACGTTGAGCAAAAAATCATTGGCTGCCCTCTGCCTTCCTTAAGCACCATCTACGGCTCCCGTTGTCTCAGCAGGGCCAGAGGCATCCTGAAGGACACCACCCACCCCGGCTACCATCTCTTCAACCTGTTGCCCTCTGGCAGGCGCTTCAGGTCCATATATGCCAGAACAAATAGACTCAGGAACAGCTTCTTTCCTAAAGCTGTCACCATACTGAACTCAGATCTGCACTGATGTTTTTTTTGTCTGTTGGTAGTCTTTACTGTGTATTTAAGTTTTACTGTGTATTTTAAATTTTTATTTATTTATTTATTTATATATTGCTTTTGTAATTATTATATATTTATATTCGATTACATGTGTGCATGTATGGAGCTGCTCATTGCATTTCGTTGTACTTGTACAATGACAATAAACCTTTCTATTCTATTCTATTCTAATCTGTAATGATTATTTTCGGCTAGGTGAAGTGTACAAAAACATTTTCCTTAAGTCATTATATTGACTGAAGTCCTATCTTTTACATTGCAGATGGAGATGCTGTATTTGTGGTGGAGGACACGGAGAACAGGGTGACGCTGAACCAGCTCCTCGTGTTTGTCACTGGGGCGGACAGGGTTCCTCCCCTGGGATTCCCAGGAGAGCCAACATTAAACTTTTTGCACACTGGCACTGTCTTCCCGGAAGCAAACACGTGTGCACTGATTCTGAAGTTGCCTCTTCACACCACCTTTGAATCATTCAGTGATTCCATGATTTCAGGAATCATCCAGTCCCCCTGTTTTGGGTATGCTTAATGTAAGCCAACACTTTTTTTTTGCATGTTCTTGCTAATGTTTTGCATATTCTTTAAATAAAGAATGTTCCAGTTCCACGTTTTTATGCTTTGCCAGACCCTTAATGGATGACTACAATCAAAGCTTTTGTTTGGTCGTCTGCCAAAATAATACATGTTGGCTTACAACTAGTGACTCTACAATCAAGTCTTCTATCCGCCCAATAATGTTTTTCTTCTTTCTTGCCTTCTCAAATTCAACATTTGTATGGTTAATTATCTGCTGTCAAAGCACAGATTCTGTTGAATGATGGATGCTTAAAATGTACTTTGAAACACAGATAAATGTGGTTGTTAATTCACAAATGTTTTCTGTTTCATCAAAGAAATTCCATTGTGATCATTTACATTGTTACATTGATTTATATATTAGCTACAACTTTTGAAAAATAAAGTGAATAATATAGCCTAGATAGAAAACAGAAAATGTCATAGGCCTGCCCTATGAAGTGACATCATGCCCATACAATCACCAAAACATTTTTGAGATCTGGTTAAAAACAGTTTTGGTCTTTTTGACACATAAAAACTAACGTTTTTTATAAAATGTCAAATGTCACTTATTCATCAACAAGTCATTGGATATATTAATACCAGAAAATAATAATAATAATAATAATAATAATGAAAAAGAAAAAGATTATATAGATATAGACTGGGAATCGAACGTCTCACACGTGACAAAAATAAATAAATAAATAATGGCGACGGCGTGCGTATCCTCTCCCAACGGAGGCGGCGTGCGTATCCTCTCCAAACGGCGGCGGCGTACGTAGCTTCTCCACACGTGCATTTCACACGATGTTATCCTTCTCCAGGGAATCCTGGCACTATCCACTTATGGCGAGTGGATAGTGCCAAACCTAAGGATAACCTGGTAGAGGCGAAGGAGCAGTCTACCCTACGTCGCCGTGGGAACGTGTGACATTTTGAATAGGATTGATTGGGACTGCAGACGAGAGACCAGCAGCGACGCCACAGTGACGGCATGGAAGTTCCGCCCACCGGCGGCGGTGTCACGGCGACGTACATACGGAAATTCAGACAAAATGTACGTCTACTCTCGACGTCTGGATAAGTTCGTCGCCACAAAGACGCCTGCTGCCCTACGTCGCCGTGAGAACGCCTGAACTAGATATGTGGCCACAAAGCGCTTCAGTGTGATTTTATGACTTAGTTTAGGATGTACTAGTGTTTTATACAACCAGCACATTTATATCCCTTTGAACAGCAATGTATAATGGTGTAGGACAGATAAAGTGTTGTTTAAATGTAGGCTATTTTGATGGTGCCTGTTTTGATACTATTATTCACTCTCAAAGTAGACCCATTATTGTTTTAGTTTAGATAATGAATTGCTAATTTGTTTGGGGAAAGCGCTTCAGTGTGATTTTATGACTTAGTTTAGGATTTACTAGTGTTTTATACAACCAGCACATTTATATCACTTGTGTTGCAGTCTCTGCTTCCCCCTGGTGGTTTTGTTACGACCCCAAATAGTATCCAGGGGGATCTGGGGAGTAACAAAGAATATTTCTAGGTTCTGGGGGACAAGGAGGAGACACGGACAGAGGTAACGGTAAGCAAAAAGGTTTATTGATGGGCCAAAGAACTAGTGCGTCCGCCACAACATTCTCTGTCCCCTTCTTGTGCTGGATCTCCAGATTGTAACCCTGCACTAACAAAGCTCAACGCATTAACCTCTGGTTATGGTTGTACATCTGGGCTAGGAACACGAGAGGGTTATGGTCGGTATACACAGTCACTGGCGCGGAACTGGAACCAACATACACCTCGAAATGCTGCAGCGCCAGTAGCATGGCTAAGGTCTCCTTCTCTATTGTGGAGTAGTTCATCTGATGTCTTTTGAACTTAACTGAGAAGTAGCACACAGGATGGCACACATCTCCCCCTCCTTCCTGCAGCAGCACAGCACCGGCTCCAGAAGCACTGGCGTCAACCTCTAACTTGAACGGAAGAGAGAAGTTAGGCGCAGCCAGGACAGGGGCACTGCAGAGAAGAGACTTAGCAGCGTTGAAGGCATGTTGGCACTCATCGTTCCATGCAAAAGGCACAGCAGGGCTACACAATTTAGTGAGAGGTGCCACCACCACAGAGAAGTTTTTACAAAAACACCGGTAGTACCCAGTCATACCCAGAAACCGACGGAGCTCACGTCTGGTTGTAGGAACCGGATAGGACAGCACAGCGGTGATTTTAGCGCATTGTCCGCGACCCACCTGTTTACGCATTAACACCCCATCGTCAACATTGAAACACTGTTTCCTACTGCCCTTACAGTCGCCTCCCTTGACTGCGGCAAAACACTTTGATAGGGAAGAATCCCTTTTCTGAGCACTAATTAGTGCTTCACGAGTCAATGACACTGGTATTTCAGAAGCACTAACAAACTCTTTCAACTCCTCACTCTCCTTTGATGTGCAATCTACCAACCCATCGCCAGGTTGCAACACTTCCTCAGATAACACTGAAGACAATAAGGAGTCGGACAACTCAACCTCTTGAGCCTGTTTTTTAGCTTGAGCCCTAGTCAAAACACTAACCTTAAACACATCCGGATGGTGATTAACCTGTTCATCAGGTCCAGAGTCATGAAAAGGAACACTAACAACCTCAGGAGCAGGATAAACCTTACCTCCCGCTATGTCGTTCCCCATTATGAAGTCGACACCTTCGATTGGGAAGCAGGGGCGGACAGCAACTGGGAAGAAACCGGTAACCAAATCTGATGTAACATGGATATAATGTAGAGGTGCGGGTACAAAACCCATCCCGATACCTCTTACTATGGTACTTGTCGTACAGGCAGAGAATGAATGATTGAGAGCCACCCGTGTCTCGCAACACGGTGACTGAACGCTGGTCCTCCGACTTTTCGGTGAGAGACACCGATCCGGTAAAGATGAATGGCTTAAAACACTCATCAGGGATGTTTTTATCTCCGGGCCGGCTATCGGAGGACACTGTTTTAATTAAGCCCATTCCCTTCGTCGGCCTGTAAGCTGCCCCAGCTGGTTTCGGACCTGGCACCTGCTGCTGACGCTTCATGGAAACGCAATCTGCAATGAGGTGACCAGGTTTGTGACAGAAGAAGCACTGTCTCTCCGCCATAGGACCTGACAAGGCTGCTCTGGGCTGAGTGATACGAGCGTCATCAGACCTCTGCGAAAAACCACGATGGAAGGGAGGATCTGATTTACTAAAGACACTCTTGTGCATGAGAGCAAACTCCTCCGCCAGTGTAGCAGCCTGCTGTAGTGTAGCTACCTTCTGCTCATTCAGGTAGATCACAGTACGCTCAGTCACACAGTTTTTGAACTCTTCCACCAACATCAGGTCACGCAGTAAAGTATAGTCCTTTGCCTTACAGGATGCACACCATCTGTCGAAGAGGATCTCTTTCTCCCGGGCAAAGTCTATAAAGTTCTGGTTTACCGTTTTCCTGAGACTACGAAAACGCTGCCGGTAGGCCTCTGGCACTAGCTCATAGGCTCGAAGAATAGCGCTTTTTACTGTCTCATACACAAGACTGTCTTCCGTGGAGAGAAAAGCACACACTTCCTGAGCCTTACCAGTAAGTTTACACTGCAGGAGTATAGCCCACACATCCTTTGGCCAATGCAGAGCAACGGCAATGCGCTCAAATGCACCGAAGTAGGACTCTATCTCAGTCTCTCGAAACATAGGAACCATTGCCACATTCTTACGAACGTCGTTATCAGGATCTGACAGTGATCGTCTACCAGAGATAGAAGCGTCGGCTTCACTCTTCTGTAACTCTAACTGGCGCATCCTAACAGCCGTTTCTGACTCCAATTTCTTTAACTCGAGCTCTGACTCAAACTCCAACTTCTTTAGTTCCAACTCTCTCCGGAGTTGAAACTCTCGCTCTTCCTTCTTATCCTGCCTCCCCTGCTGAAGACGAGCCACACGCATTTTCACTCGGGCACTTGCCATAGAACCCGGAGAGGTAGAGAGTGGCTCAAACCGTGGCATCGTGTACGGTTTTAGCCCATCCCCACTATCCTCTCCCTCTGGAGTAAGACCACCAGGCTGAGGCTCAACCACCCTTTCCTGTCTCTCCTCCGAGGACACCGCTGCCATAGCCCCAGCTATCGCACCAGGTGACTCTTCCAAAACCTGTGAAGCAAGTGTTTCCTGTTCCGAGAGCGAGTGGCTTATCTGGGGCACATCGTCTCCAGCACAGGTGTCGCCACTGACCCCCAAAAGATTCAAAAGGTGACTGAGTGGCCCGCACCCCGAAACGTCTCTGAAGTGCGTCAGTTTGTCGGCCTGGCTTCGTACTACCGACGCTTCGTCAAAGATTTCGCCACAGTTGCCAAGCCCCTCCACGAACTCACCAAAAAGTATGCACGTTTTAACTGGACGGATGAATGCCAGGAGGCGTTTGATCAGCTGAAAAGCCGGTTGACGTCAGTGCCGGTGCTGGGTTATCCCCTTGACAGTGGCCAACTGCTCCTCGACACAGACGCCAGTGACTGGGGAATCGGAGCAGTTCTCTCCCAAGTACAAGAAGGTGAGGAGAGAGTGCTAGCCTATGGGAGCAGGAGAATGTTGGCCACTGAGCAAAATTACTGCACAACCAGACGGGAACTTCTGGCAGCTGTCGAGTTCATCTCTCATTTCCGGCAGTACCTGCTAGGGAAATCATTCATCATACGGACTGACCACAGCAGCCTGCGCTGGTTGACTCGGATGAAGGAGCCTGAGGGTCAGCTTGCTCGCTGGCTTGAAAAACTAGCAGAGTACGAGTTCCTGGTGATCCATCGTCCAGGGAGACACCACCAAAATGCGGACGCACTCTCCAGAAGACCCTGCAGGACGTCATGCCCATGCACAGTGCCGGAGCCTAGCCTCAGTAACCATCTCCAGCACAAGGGGATTCAGTGCAATATGGCCGAAGAGGATGAAGAGGATGCCGTGAAAACTCCTGCAGAGCAACCTCCAGTGGGAGTAGTGGTGCCTGAAGATAGCTATGGAGGCAGCCCCGCAGTTGAGTCTAAGCATCTTCCAGTGGGGGTAGCGGACGTTTTCAGTGATGATCAAGCTGGCTCTCTGTTCCGACCAGGTGTCTACAGGGTGAGTGAGCCAGCCCAAAGCAACCTGTTCAGTGGTTGAACCCAAGAGCAGTTAATCAGTGCCCAAGAAGCTGACCCAGATATAGCACCAGTGAGTAAGTGGATGGACGAGGGGAGGAGCAGGCCACCCTGGGCGGACATAGCACCCTACAGCCCTGCCACCAAAGCCTACTGGTCGCAGTGGAAAAGGCTGTACCAGAAAGACGGCGTTTTGCTGAGGAAATTCTACTGCACAGATGGAAAGGTGTTCCATCCACAGATCCTGTTGCCTCAAGAGTACCGCACCTCAGTCACAGAACAATTGCACGATGGCCCAGTCGGTGGCCACTTTGGAGGAGAAAGGACACTAGCACGTCTCAAGGCCCGGTACTACTGGTACAATATGAGGGATGACGTCACTCTGTGGTGCCGCACCTGCACCAGCTGTGCTGCAAAAGCCCGCCCGAAGAAAACACCTCAAGCCGCCATGGGCACAGTGCGAGTTGGTGCCCCCTTCGAAAGCATCGCAGTCGATTTAATGGGACCATTAAATGAAACCGAAAGGCGCAACCGCTACATAATAGTAGTACAATACTACTTCAGCTAATGGGTGGAAGCCTACCCGGTTCCCAATGAACAAGGAACGACAGTGGCCGAGAAGATTGTTTCCGAGTGGGTGTGCCGGTACGGAGCTCCACAGTGCCTAAACAGCGACCAAGGTACCAATTTCGAGTCAGCTGTGTTCCAGAGAATGTGTGAACTGCTGGGAATCGACAAGACACGGACCACGACACATGACCCCATATGCAGTCATGGCCTACCGTGAATCCAAACACAGCTCCACGGGCCTGACGCCTAACATGATGCTGTTCGGGCGGGAAATTACAGAGCCAGTGGATCTTGTTGCTGGGTTGCCACCTGACCCAGACAACACTACTACCCCTCCATCCTATGTCGTACAGCTCCGGGAAAGGCTCGAGCTATCTCACCAGTTGGCCCGGGAGGCGCTGGGAAAATCTGTTGAGCGTGCCAAACGACAGTTCGACAAAAATGTTTGCAGAGTCCAACACAAAGTCGGTGATGCAGTTTGGTTCCTAGTCAAAGGCACCAAGAGAGTAAAAGATAAAGTGCGGAAGTTCCTGCCTTCCTACGAGGGTCCGTACTTCATTGTGGGCGTACTGGACGACTTTGTCTACCGGATTAAAAAGGGTCAGAGGATGAAGATGAAAGTCGTTCATCACGACAAACTCAAAGCTTACCATTCCAGGACAGCACTAGACAACAGCTGGACATTTCGGGAGGCTGAAACATGGGCACCAGTGGAGGCGCCACCCCCGTTGTCAGACCCCAGCTCTTCAGAAACCGACATCAGCCCCCTCAACCTTTGGGGCACGTCACCAGAGACGGAGGACCCTGTTGTGGAGGCCCTTCCAGGCCTCTCCTCTCCGCCACCATCACCAAGCAGCAGCCAGCTTCCTTGCCACCCCGCTGATTCTTCGCTGGAGGAGGCTGGGACCTCGCATACGGCCAGGGGAGAAGCTGCTCGTCCTCTTTTGAGCTCCGCCCCTCGGCGTCGACCCCGGAGGGTCTGCAGAGCTCCTGACATGTTTGGTGACTGGATTGGTCACCTAGCATAGTTGCCTGAGGTTGGGTGTAGGCGGATCGCTGCCCTCCTCAGAGGAAAAGAGTTCCAGTAAAAAGAAGTAAAAGACAACAAAAACAAGAGTTCCTGTGTTGTCCAAACAAAAAGAAAGTTCCAGTATTGTCAAAGCAAAAGAGTTTGAGTATTGACAATAACAAAGATTGTATTTCCAGTTGTGTCATTGCAAGGTAACTCGCCTATGTTGAGGTTAAAAATGTGAAGTTTTATACGATTTAACGGTTTGATATAGTTGTTTGCTGTCACCAGTCGGTGGTTTGAATACTAATGGTGCACATAGTTTTGTTGGAGCATCCTGGGTATGTTAACCGTTGAGGCACTTAATGGGCATGCATGTGAAAAACGATGTGAAAGAAAGAAAAATGTTGCCCTATTTTTGCACTTGAAATCCTGCACCCTGTAGTACGCTAATGCACTTGAATTACACCCTGTAGTACGCTTTTGCACTTGAAATCCTACACCCTGTAGCACGCTATTGCACTTGAAATCCTGCACCCTGTAAAGTACGCTAATGTTGAGTGGAGTGGTTGTAGAACTGGTCGCATTTTTCCCATTGGATGTATGAGTGTTAATGCCATTTGCTTACATGTACGAAAAAAGGGTTGGGGAATACGCTTTAATTGATGTTTATAGGCATTGCCTTTTCACCTTAAAGACCCACTATGCAACTTCGGGCATTTCTTCGCTGTTTTCTTGGTTTTGGCACGCACATTTCTCTACACAGCGCCCCCTACAGCTTCGTAGTAGATATTTTAAAACACTGTCGTAACAACTCGTTGACGACCCTTCCCCATGCACTTCTACGCGAGCCATGTGCATTTGTTTTCAAAGAAGCCGGCGAATGCGTGGAGCCATATCCGAAGTAGATGTTCATAAAGTGTAGGCAAGGTTATACATTTTTAAAATGCTTTAAAATGCTGTTTATTGCAATTTGTATTGCAATAAACATAAATCCATCATTTTTTATAGTTGACGGGGAGAATTTATCCCCTACATTATAATTGTTTTATCTTAGGTTGAACAGAACAATCTGTGTAAGAGTGTTGGCCAACATAATAATCTAAATAAACAAGAACCTGGATTCGGGGGTTCAGTCTGTATCTGGGGGACGAGACAGACGAACAGCAAAACACCCATGGAAACAAAAATGGTTGAGCAAACACATTTGTACAGAGACTATCAACATCAAGAATACCACGAAGACAAAGTTCACCCAAGGGTACTTTCAATTTCAAAAGCAACACGGCCAAGTCGGCGTCTGATTTGCAGTCTTCTTTTTCTTTCAGTTCACGCTATTCCTGAAAAGCTTGCCCAACGTTTACTCGTGTCTGGCCTCTCTGTCAGTCAGTCTCCCTTTTCTCTTCTTCTCTTCCTCCGACATTGAGTTTCTCTGTCTCTTTTTAGTCGGCTGATCTATGATGAATGTAACAATCCCTTAGTTACTTGTGTTTATATCGAGCCGGTTCCGTGTTTGGGGGTCTGTGCCGTAAAGCAATTCGTTACTTCGCGAGACCCGAGACTCCCGCGAGAGTGGGCGGCGGGTCGCCGGCAGAAACATTACTTTTCTCCGCCAAGATGCGCAAGGGGGAGTCGAAACAACGAACAATCGAACATAAAGGTATAATAGAACCATCGCAATGACTCTTAGGCCCAATCCCATTTCTAGCCCTTACCCCTTCCCCTTCCCCCTCCCCCTTACCCCTTCCCCTTACCCCTTCCCCTTGCCCCTCAATACAGAGGGGTAAAACGTTCCCCTAAGAAATGGGACGCCCCTCCATTACGTGGCTTCATCGTCGCTGACTGCGGACAGCTGACTGCTATGTCAACAGAGGCCACGAGTAGGCATGTTTCAGATCAAGCATACGTTGCGTTGCGTTGCCTCACATAACATAATGAATTAGTGGATAAAAACGTCAGAAATGCTGGCGTTAACTTCCCTATGTGATGTGACGCGTCACATGGCTTTAAAAACTCGCAGGATCTCCATTGTAACTCCGTCCGTCTGCTTTTCTGTGCATATGCTCTTTCAAATAAATGCAGACATAAGACACTCCCCTCAACATATCAAAACATTGCCATAGGATAGGATAGGATAGGATTTTATTTGTTGTCATTTCACATGTTACAGAGCAACGAAATTATCAGTTACATTCCGTCCAAGAAACATAAAGGACAAGGGTAATGAAAAACAGTTATTTTTATTTGACTGCCAGGTATCCACCGCCGGGTTACATGCTTTTAGGTGATGGTGGGTACCCCTGCCTCCAGACGCCCGTATGTCTGTTGACTCCCTATATAAAGAGCCGGTGATTGGGCGGGTGCAGCAGCGATTTAATTACCGCCAATCCAAGGTGCGTTCTGTGATAGAGCGGGCCTTCGGGATGATGAAGACAGGAGTCGAGTAATGGAGGTTTACACACACACACACACACACACACACACACACACACACACACACACACACACACACACACACACACACACACACAGCAAATACTCAATTACAACAAAAACAATGGTCTCGTTTGGTTGATACATTCATTAGGCAATTGGTAATTGTTTATTTCAAACTAGACACATACCTTGTACTTCTTTTTAAGGTTCTCCCACTTCTTAGAAGCCTGTTGCCTGGTCACTTTCCCCTCCACCCCCATTTCTTCCAGAAAAAGCCTACATCACAGCCAACGTACAGTATAACGACACAGACATTCAGTGGGCTATTGAGCTCAACACAGAAATACCAAAGCAGAAAACAGACGCAAGAATGAAAAGATTGAGCAACGTAAGACTCACTCCCACTGTTTTCTGGCGATCATTTTCGATTTTAGGAACTCATTGTCCCTGGTCGCCCTGAAATTAATGAGCCGTCTGGTCTCCTGTGGTGTCCCTGAGGTAAAAGTGGAAAGGAAATCTTCAGTTTGACAGGTGAGGGACGTAGCCTAGGTGGCAGCTTTACCGATATCAAAGCAGTGCGCCGGTATAATCAACCAAGTAATAGTAGTAGTAAGCAAATCCACTGCACACAAATTTTACTTGAAACCTTAACATGTCATGTCAAGGGTTATCGGATATCTATCTCAACAAATAGCGATAGCGGAACACATTAGCATCGGCTTCTAGTGAATCAAAACAAACTTGACTAGTGATCCAAAACTAACTTCACAACCGCTCGAAAATAGTATTATTACACCAGTCTGCCGTAATTAAAGTGCTGAAAATACTTACATTTGTGCGTGTCCTTCGCTTGAGCCATCGCTGCTGTTTGTTTATTTGGCGATTTCGGTTGGCCACTAGAGAGCGCCAAAATCTTGTATGTATAGTTCAACGGTTATTTACCGTTATGTCATGTTTTATATCGAGCTCAGAGATCGCATTGTCCGTGTATGACTTCGAGCTGAATATACAGTCAACTTTACATCATGAGTCCGAATGATAACAACTAGTAAAAATGCATTTTCGGACGGATTTTCCTCGAAGCCCTCCCTTTGAAGTGTGGTCCTTGGATAGCTTCGTTTCAAGGGCTACGTAGCCTTTTGTCTTCGCCCTAACCCTTAACCAAAATGAGAATTGGGACACCCTTACCCCTTCAAACCAAGGGGGAGGGGTAAGGGGGAGGGGTAAGAAGTAGAAATGGGACGCACCCTTAGCCTGTTATATTAAGGTAAATCAAGCCAAAAAAGTTGCATAGTTCCCCTTTCACTCGTGTCTGATCTCTTTTCTGGTCCATTCTTCTTTTGTTCCACCGACAGTCGCCTCTTGGGTCCCTTATCAGTTGATTGATCCATGATGAATGCAACAATTGCCTCGCAACTGGCTGTTTATATCTAGCCGGTGCCATGTTTGGGTGTGTGTCTGTGCCGTAAAGCATTTTCGAAACTACAATCTGACTACATTTTCGAGGCGCGATTGGATACTTCCGCTGCGTCACATCCGGATTGTGTCGGTCCGAACAGAGCAAGTTACATATGCACTTTTCCCTTGGAGAGGTGACATGGGGCAATGACACACCCCCCAAACGACCCAGAAATGGTTGAAGAACCATCAGAATAACTCTCAACCAGCATAATTAATGTAATTTTGGCTAAAAAAGTTGCATAGTGGGCCTTTAACTTTCCACTGGAAGAGGACCCCTTCAGGGCCTGTGGGAAACACATGTTATGGTTGAATGTTTGTATAATGACGGTCTAATTGGTATTTTTCTGCGTACAGTGTAGTGATGCTGGAGATATGTTAAGGGTTTAAACATTCTCCAGAGTGGGGGTAGTGTTGCAGTCTCTGCTTCCCCCTGGTGGTTTTGTTGGGGGAAAATACGTTTGTGTGGCGCATTAGGTGTGACGTAATAGAACGGGTGTGTTGTGGGTAGTGAAAACAAAGGACCGCGCGGGAAAATCAGTGGGAGTCTACAGTGCGAACGTGATAGTAGCCTTTTATGCTTGTGAATGTACCATTGTTGAAGAAATAGAGCTAATTCATTGCTGCAACCAACCAACGCCTCACTGTTTCTGCTTCGGCTATGTTAACCGGACCACTAGACAAGCAAGTTACCTGCAACGAGCCAAGTAATTGAATTGAAACCAGCTCGCTCCCAACTACGGTTCGGAGCAGGGAAGCTGTGGAGGTAACACTTGAAACAGCAATGTATAATGGTGTAGGACAGATAAAGTGTTGTTTAAATGTAGGCTATTTTGATGGTGTTTTGATACTGTTATTCACTCTCAAAGTAGACCTATTATTGTTTTAGTTGAGATAATGAATTGCTAATTAGTTTGGGTAATTTACTGTAATTAAAATGGGTAGGTCTACAGACTTAGCATTTAACACCACTGAAAGTGTTATCTTTTACTACAGTGTATCTGTAAAGAGTCACATTTATATTTAAAATTTATATTAATGTAATTAGATAAATGGATTTGATTTGAAGGTTTATTTTGGTTATCGGTTATTGGGTTTATTTAATCAGAGTCATACAGGAGAAATTGTGTAGATTATTTATTGATTGAGTAGTTTATTTTGATAACAATGCTAAGAATATCTGATGTGGTGTAAAATAAGAGATGACAATGGCAGCAAACATAACCAGTGTTAAAACTCCTCTCTTGCCTGTTTTCATATTTCCCTGTACACACAGGAGACTATAGATATACCAACACAACAATTTATTATCCGTACAATACCAAGAATCAACAGATTTTCACGAGTATATGATTACAATCATGAATACAATTTGAATTAAGCTCGCATTCACAAACAAATATATTCTAAATGAATACTCTGAGCAAGCATGACAATACTGCAAGCCATTACATCATGTCTTGTACTACACTAATGCTACTCAATACCATTGCAAATACTTTGCAGGAGGGAGAAGCCCAGCACAGTGACCTGACTGCAATCGTGTGTTTGAGGCACTTTTCATCCAACTCTACGAGCAGTACTGTGGATCAAGGCGCGTATATGGAGTCAGGCACCAGCGCATACCCCCACATCCGGCAAGTCATTATTATTAAAGGTCCCATGACATGCTATTTTATGTATTCTTTAATATAGGTATTAGTGGGCAACTAACACAGTATTCAAAGACGTTCCCTAAATTCAGCCGTGGTGCAGAGTTACAGCCACTCCGAGCCAGTCGCACATTGAGCTTCCCCCAAATGCGCTGTTTCGGTGGGCGTGTCAAGGAGGAGGGTGGGGGTGTGGCCCTGAGCAGCTTGCAGCCACCATGCGCTCTGTTTACAGTGGATGTATCGCAATGGCGAGGCGCACACCCTTTAGCCGTGTTCTGTAAATATTCTAGAACACACGGGAGTCCTGGAGCTCTATATCTAAATATTATC
The DNA here is from genome assembly GCF_026213295.1 of Gadus chalcogrammus. Taxonomy (NCBI): domain Eukaryota; kingdom Metazoa; phylum Chordata; class Actinopteri; order Gadiformes; family Gadidae; genus Gadus; species Gadus chalcogrammus. Next base: position 25,413,737 of record NC_079426.1, read on the forward strand.
ATATAGCCTACACAGATATCTATATCATATAATATATATTATCACGGCCAAAAGCTGTGTGAGCCGATATTATGAATCTCAAACGACCGCGTTGGGTTCTCCGACGTTCCTGGTTCTTCAACGTCCACATCAATGTGAATACACACACTGTAACGCAAGTGTTTCTTGTTGGTTCTTTGACTTGTCTTGTATTTCCACAACGAGAATGTCGTGGGGGTTATCTGAGCCATGGTTGAGAAGGAATTGGGGGAAAGGAACTTTGGTTTGACTCGCTGAAGTACATGAACTGCGACATGCCGCCGGTTGCCGCGAGGCACCATCGCCCGGCAGCGGGCAGCCGGCAGCGCGCGGTTCAGTCGACTTCAGGTTGATGTGAAAGTGGAAGAACCAGAGACGTTGCAGAACCCGACAAAGTCGTTTGTGATTCATAATATCGTCTGGAGGCGCACACAATATGTTATATGATATAGATATCTATGTATTATATGATATTATTTAGATATAGAGCTCCAGGACTGTAACGCAAGTGTTGTCCACTTCCTTGTTATTTGGATAACCGTTCTGCTGTTGGTGTGATGGCGCATAACACGAATGAATGAATTGGGGGGAAGGAACTTTGGCTTTGACTCCCTCAAGAACATGAACCACGACATGGAGGAGTATGTGAATGATTTGATGGACATGATCATGGAGAAGGTCTTTGTCGACCCAGCATCCTACAGAGCTGAGATTCTGAAGATAAACATCCCGCCAGAACTGTCTTTAGAATATGAGCATCCAGACAAGGAGGAGGTCATCGCCAGCTACGTCTCCAGATTTAATCAAGGGAGGGTGGTTTGAAGCCTCCGTATCTTCCATGGGCGTCCGGAAATTCCCGGTGTATGCGAAGAACCACGCATGATGGGATAACAACCCGTATCTTCTGCCCAAGGAAGCCCCAGCACCAGCTCACAAAATTTCTGTAGGCTAAATACCTGTAACGACTGAGAAAATGTAACATTGTTAGTCAACAGTTTCTACAATGTCAACATCTGTGTTCACATTTTCTCATTGAATTCAGTGAATTCTTCACTTGTACTGTATTTAGATGCACAAATATTCATTACTGCGTTCAATAAATGTTTATTTTATCTGTACAATGTTTTATGTGAATTAATGCGTAATATGCAGTATCTGCTTATGAAAAAATTGGCTGTTAAAATATGATGTGAAATTGTGGCTTTGGCTGACATTAATTAGTTTATTGTGCATGATGGGTCAAGTATGTTATTATATGTAAAACTCACTGCTCTATCCCCCGTAGTCGCAAAGGACCGTAGTCAGCTCTGTAGATGTTGCATGCGTTCTGCAGCGAGAACACATTCAGACAAACCGGTTCTAAACCTGGATGGTCTATCATGCAGGGAGGTCTTTCATCCAGCTGTTCCAGCCGTCTTGTAATCTATTATGGATAACATGAGGTGAGTATCTGCAGTGGCTTGTTATCAGAAATCATGCACTGCAAACAAGTGTAGGTAAGGGTTAGGTAGCTGCTAATGTTACCTGAGGCACCTCCTGACAGCATAAGTTCTCCGGCTCTGACTGCATTGTGGCACAATCTCCACATGTACACCTATACAAATAAATCATGCATGCATAATGCTAAATAAATAAACCTGTCATACCAGTATTTGCAACCAATAATAGCTCCCACGTCTGAGATTGGTGCGTGCTCCAGATGAACACATTTTCCTAGCATGAGTTGAATGTCCAGTAGCGCTAGGCATTCCCAAGATTACAACACAAACACATCTGGTTGACATAATTTCACGTTTTGTGAAATAGAATATAGTTATAACTAGTGTAAATTCAATAAGCTTACTATATAATCGCCTAGCTTTTAAAGATGGCTACTAGATACTTATATTTAAGTCATTTGCACTATTAACATGACATATTTACCAAAAGTACCTTACCATGCATACTGAAACACGGCTGGCCCCCGCAAGCGTCTGATACAAGCCTACGAACCCAACGCAGACTATTCATAATATTCAATTAATTCCTTGTTATCCAAATAACAAGGAAGTGTACAACACTTGCGTTACAGTCCTGGAGCTCTATATCTAAATAATATCATATAATACATAGATATCTATATCATATAACATATTGTGTGGGCCTCCAGACGATATTATGAATCACAAACGACTTTGTCGGGTTCTGCGACGTCTCTGGTTCTTCCACTTTCACATCAACCTGAAGTCGACTGAACCGCGCGCTGCCGGCTGCCCGCTGCCGGGCGATGGTGCCTCGCGGCAACCGGCGGCATGTCGCAGTTCATGTACTTCAGCGAGTCAAACCAAAGTTCCTTTCCCCCAATTCCTTCTCAACCATGGCTCAGATAACCCCCACGACAGTCTCGTTGTGGAAATACAAGACACGTCAAAGAACCGACAAGAAACACTTGCGTTACAGTGTGTGTATTCACACACACACACACATGTGGCGCTCGCACGGTCGAGTCTCATTGGCGGGCCAACGTCTCTGGGCGGGCCAGGCAGAGTAAGGGGAGGAGCTGAGATTCCTCATGACGTCATGAGCACAGATTTCCAAATCAGCGCGCTTGAGCCTCCGTTTTTTCAAAGGCGAGCAGAACAGCTAGTGCTCGTTTTACACCAAACGCAAGTTTTAGCCACTGGGGGACCATAGGCAGGCTAGGGGAACTCATATTTATGTTAGAAAACCTCATAAATTGAGATTTTCATGTCATGGGACCTTTAATATCATGGTGATGGAGAAAAGCACCACCCGGCTCCAAGTGATAAATACTGCAACAATCACAAGATGTTGAGTTATAAACACTTTACCCAGCCAATAATAACCTAGTATCTGTGCCATTTCCTGTGTAGCCATGTTGTCATCTGATATTATGCTTTGTTATACAAAAAAGGTAATACTTTCAGGCACTGCACAGGGGAACAAGCACGGGACAACTGTCGTGAGCCCAGAGAGGCTCCATCTTCTGTTCTGAGGCCTGCTCCTGAGCTTCCTCTCCAGTCAACCTAACCAGCCCTTCAACCACTTGCCCCACCTCCACTTCTCCTGCCTGCCTCCCAGATTCTGGTTCCTGTGGTTCCGGTTCTAAACCTGCAGAAGCGTCTCTGATGACCCTTACACCACCCAGCACTACCACAAAAATGAAAGACAGGAGGAGAGGAGAAGACTGGCAAAAAAGAGAGGAATTACACTAGGGGCCAGAATTTGGGAATACCAAGTGAACAGTAGCAATTTCAACAATCCGGTAAAACATCCGGAAACTGTCAGGGTCACCAATGTAGGAGATCGTAATGAAATGAAGACGGAGACTTGATTGCCGGTGAAAATACCACGAGAAGGATTTATTTCCCCAAACACAGAACCACGCACAGCCAGAGGTGCGTTCCTTAAGTCATGCGTCGCACCACCCAGGTGGGTCTCACGCCCCCTTCCCTTAAAGGGGGCACGCACCATACATCATACACATAGTGAATTACGATACCGCTACAGTAGCAACATTTCAGCCATAAATAAGACTGAAGTGCATAATTAATTCTGAATGTAGAGCATATTCATGTGAGAAGTGTCTTTTAGACAAGTACACCCCTGCAGAAACTTGCATAATTGTATTGTCTGGTCATTATTTTTGCCATTAATTGTTTAAGTAAATTCTTGTTATTTGATTTCATTGTGCAGTATACATTGTGCTCCACTTATTTTTACACAGGCATAGTATTGATTTGTGTAGTACCACAGTGTGGATTTTACCTTTCTGCACTGTAAAAAATAAAAAGTTGGGCAAACTCAAAATTGCAAGGCAACTTACTGCAATCAATTTTTGAATTTTGAGCCCATCAAAAACGTGATTTTCTTCTTTAGACAAACTTGAAAGTTAGAGTTATACCAACTAAGATTTTTATATTTTACAAACTCAAAAAAATAATTCAGGGGTGTTAACTTAATATTTCAAATTAAGGTTAATATTATTTAAAAAATAAAAACATTTCAAAGAATGCAAAACGAGTTTTAAGTTCACTTTATTAAAATTAATAATTTGAAACTTAAATTTTACATTTCTGAATGCCAGACAGCAATAGAACAAGCAACATGTAGCTAGTTCAGCAGCAGAGAATCGCTGTCTAAATGCAGCAAACCAAAAAGCAGAACAAGTTTGACATTATGGTCAAACTTGTTCTGCACGAGACGGGAGCCCAGGTTAAACGGTGACGCAACTCTCGTGCCTCATACACCGCACGATCCCGAGAGCTGCCATTATTTAACACACATCCGCAACACACAGCGCACCGCACACCCAACTTAACGGACATGCAAGTCTCGGTAACGGTGGCGGCAACACTACGCACAATAAACAACACACAAATAATAAAGACCCCAAACCCATTAACCCAACTTAACCTAACAGAAACAAATTGACAAAAGGCAATAAACCCCTTTTTCCCAACCGGCATCACGAATACCCAGACTCCCCGGGGGGTAGTGTCGAAATGCGCATGCGCACCGTAGTTGGCCCAGCCTCAGACAGAGTCTGACTTAAACCCGTGTGTCTTGCTAACCAAGAGACTACAGTGAGCCCAACTTTTGACCCAAAACTCAACATTGTTGTCTGGACTAAATTGCATTGCACAGTTGTACATGAATACTTAATGTTTTATATTCACTTTACTCAGAAATCATAATGAGACCAACAATTTTGAGTTTTCGTTTTTACAGTGTGTCCTCTGAAACCTAAACACTTTGTAGTGCAGTACTGACATGAATGGTGAACAAAAAAGTGTCGTAATTAATGTGTCGTTGTGTCTGTGTATATTTGCAGAAATGTAAGTAAAGAGAAACTCTTCAAAGCACTCTGAGTTTCATTATTCAAGTGTGATACATTCAAAGTGTGTCGGTGGCATATATGAACGACACGAGGGCTGAGAATATTAATGTAATTAGTTTCTAGTTTCTATTATTTTAAAATGAAGAACTTGAACAGTCATTTGATGTTATTTATTTTACACAAATACCAAACAATAAAAAGACAATGCATTTATAAAACTGGAAGTATTAATTTTCTTTTGACTGTCACGTAAATAGTTTGCTCACTTATATCACAAAATAGCAGAACTCGTCCGGTAAGTGAAGCTGTGCAACAAGTGACAAAGCTTGCCAGTAAAGGTCCATGCCGAAGACGTCACTGGTCATGTATGGATCAAACATACCCCTTAAATGCTCCTCAATTGTCTGCTGCAGGTCTGAATGGACTCGTAAAACCTGAACCACAGCCTCTGAGTCAGGCTCTGCAACAGGTCTTTCCCAGTCAATGCCCCAGTTTGTAGCATCAGCCTATGGAAATATGGACCACATGTTTTAAGAATCGTAATATTGGATATGTTTGTTTTTCATGATCAGGTGTTTTACAAGGAAATCAGTGTTACCAGATGAAGATCCTGTTGTGGCTCCAAAAGCAAGCCAGCCACCCATAGTTGTTGTGAGGACCTGTTTCCCTCTGTGGAAAGGGGATGCCTGTCCCACATCCTGATGAACTCCCTCAGATGCCAGTTCAGTCTTAGTAGGAAGATGTAGTGGAGACAGATGATGTGGCTATCTTCATCGGGATTCAACAATCCAACCTCTTCCAGGTACCTGAAGGTGTGGTAGTAGTTTGACACCACCATGATCCACAGATCACCTGATTTATATCAGTTGGACGGATGGGCAAGAAAGAGAAAAATACTTTTTGGGGTTTGTTTTATCACGGTACAGTTTCATCATTTGTATGTCACTGCTATTGCAGCATTCTTGAAGAAAGTAGTCCAATCCCGGGTTGCTTTTAACTGACTTTATTTGTTATAAAGTAGGCATGTTTCGGCATGGTAACTATGAAGCTTAAGGGAGGGAATTGTATGGAAGTAAATCTGTGCCATCGGGTTTTGAAAATAAAAACACATTGAATTATAAGCACTGAATATTTATGCATTGAAATAACCTATCTGAATTTTTTGCCTCTGAATTTAACTCTTTACATTTTCAATATATCATATTCACCTTTATTTTTCAATGTTAAAAAATTCAACGTTAAAATATTCAACGTTAAAATATTCAACTCAAATATTTTCAACGTCCAAAAATTCAGTCCGCCAAAGTCACCATCAAAATTCAGTGTACGAAATTCAGTGTTAACATCCGGGTATCCAAGAATGAGCAATCGATCCTAGATGCTAGATCGTGGTCAAACGAGTGTGCGCGTCGTTGGATACCTGACTCTCTCACGCGGGAAGGCAAAACAGATTTAGCCATGTCCAACGGCAACAGCAGCAGTAATAGTGCTTCGGTGAGTACATTTTCTTATATATATATGCCATTCGTATGGGTTGTTTCTGTAAGATTCAGCAATGGACAATACTAACGGACGGGGTAGTTCGGAATTTTGGACATAGGGCCTGATTCCCAAGTTAGCCTTGGTGTTCTTTATCATTGGAGACTAGGCTAGCTAGGCTAGCGCAAGTCAACGGGCATATTTTGATGCTGGTTTATAACGTCTTTATTGAAAATTTCAGGGGTACAGTAACAGTCAGGTTTATAATATGTAGCGCCTCCCTCTTTTGTTTGGATATACGAGATAACGTGGAGTGAAGAAGTGCGTGCTCTTTCGCTCGGCTAGAATAAACAGCAGTATACGATCGAAGTCTCCCTTTTTAATATGAGATATTTAGTTACTGATTTGTTGTAGGCAGGAATCCCGGACTTTCCACCTGTGTGTTAAATATATATAGTGCCCTGGAGACCTGGCGTGGTATGGTCAAAAGCTATAGTATACTAAAAGTACCGTGAGGAGAATCTCGCATGTTGCCTCCTTCATGCTAACCCTGACCTACTGTACCATCGCACGTTGCACAGTATGTGGATAGACCAATTGGCTCTATCAAATAATGCTCCCACTGCAGAATCACGTTATTTTACACCACTACTCACCCCATGTACATTGTTTTATAACGTATATATTGAAGATTTCAGGGGTGCAGTATGTGCAATGTATGTAATGTAAAAAAAAATAGCACTTCAAGAAAAAACATAAATAATCAATTAAACTAAATAAATAACATCAACTACAAAAGTGTAGCAAGTATTGTTAAAACATGTATATATTTGTGAATGGGATTATGCATGTGTGGGTTTATATATGCAATAGCTAATAATTATTCAAAATATCCAATGATACAAACATTTTATTTTGAGTTACGTTATTTCAATGCATAAATATTCAGTGCTTAGAATTCAATGGGTTTTTATTTTCAAAATCCGATGGCACAGATTTACTTCCATAAGTGATGCACAACACTGCTTAGAGGGCTCAAAATTAACACTCGCCAAACTGGGAAAAGTAGTCTTAAGTTATTGAGTCCACCCGCCACTTTGGCTGGACACATCTTGTCCTTCAGCTGCAGAGAGCTGAGAGCAGTCAACTGTAGCCTATATAGACACATTTTTTAATAAGCCATGGAAGAAAAACTCCAAAAACATTCACAACAACCTATTTAATTTATCCTAGATTGTAGAGATATGTATACTAATTAATTGAATGGGCTGTGTTCAATATATAAAGTTTGGTTTTAATTAAAAGGAAATGTTCTAAAAATGTTTATCATTATTATGATAATTATGTGTATAGATAAACAATATACAGATATAGATATTAATATTATTGTTCTATGGGCCAATGGACCAAGATGACATGCTCAAAGGTAATTAGAGTGAAATGCAAGGGTTATGGTTATGCAAGTTCACACTGTGCTACAAAATTTATTTTTATGCTACTGAATTTTTGTGCTTGCTGGCACCAGTGCTACCACTTAAAAAAAATAAGCAAACAGCCCTGGATATGCATTTATAGTTCTTCCTTAATGTATTTACTGTTTTTATGTTCTTGCTTTTAACAGGATGAGTTGGATGACACTGGACAGGCCTGGAACACACACACCATCAGGCCATCGAAAAACCTTAACGTCCCCAGCGGGGACTGCAACTCTAATCACGCGATTAGAGTTGCAGGCTGGCAGCGATCAGCGGTGACCGCGGCGCAGCCGTTCCGCGGCGCTTACGTCCCCCGAACTCTATGGGACAAGAGACTTCCTTTCCCCAATTGAAGCTTATGATTTTCAACTGTGCAAAAATGAATGTATCTTTCGCCAGACCAAACCGTGTGATCCAGATCTATATGAACTATGCAACCTCTTTATGGCTGAGTCCAATCTCACTCTAGCAACAGATCCATATCAGGCAGTGAATTTGTACATGCACCTCAGAGAGGCCATCAGGGCATGTGTGTAGGTCAGACGTATTTAGTTGTGTTTTGTGTTGAGCTTCGAAGTGGCAGGATTCTTTGGTCACATAAGTAATTCACCTTGCTGTCCTTTTCCTTTATAAGTTTCCTTTAAAGTCATAGCTCAACATCTCTAGCTTTTGGCAAATGTTATATTCCTTTAAACGATAGTTTAGAAACACAGAAATGAGGGGGGGGCTTTATAGACAAAGCCTGTAAAAAGTAAATCAAATGTGTATCAATTTCAGAACTTTACTTTGACAAATGTATCACTTTTTTCAGTTAGAATTGTATTCAACAAAAAAGGTAACTGGCTTCAGTAACTAAATGTGAATACTTATTCTGAGTCTTTCATGATAGAATATCATTGGATTTCAAATGATGGGATCAAAAAAATGTATGTATATCGAACTCTGAACTTCTGATGGCCAATCAGTACAAATATTGACATGTTACCGACAGAAAAGCATTTTGAAATTATCTGTGCATTTACAACCTGTGGTTTCAAATACTGAGAGAACACACGCTATTCATGTTTTTGTTGAGAATGGAAGATTTTTTATTACTGTAACTATATTGCTATCCCGTATGTGGAACTCTGAATAAACAAAAAATTGACAAACAAGTTTGGTGCTGTTTCCTGATATTTTTAGTCCATATTTTTCACTGGCCACATTAGCTAGATGAAAAACTTAATGATCAGATCACAATTTACTTAATTATTCTTGTAATCAGACTAGTATTACTTTTCATACCATGAAAAGTTCCTGCAGTCTTCTTAATGTCACATTATGTTGCTGTGGTGTCAAGACAGCTGATTGTATACAGCAGGGGGTGCGGTCGTCCTGCCGGTTCAAGTAGGATGACCTGAAACCTGTATAAAATCAGCTGTCTTGACACCACAGCAACATCATGTGACATTTAGAAGAAGACTGCAGGAACATTAACAATCAAAACATGTCAGGGTATGAAAAGTAATACTAGTTGTATATTATGTACACTATTATCTACACTAGTAGTTTGTTTCGTCGTCTGAGACGTCTCGCCCTTCGTGACACTCCTCTGGGATCGAGCTCTTTCAACAACAACCGCACATCCTCTTTCCTCACACGCAGTCCATGCTCCCTGCATTTAGCGTACATCCATCGGTACCCGTGAAGCTGTCCAGAGTACTGCAGTTGGTCGCTAATAAAATCCACCAGGACCGACAGGTCAGAGTACGCCTTGCGGCGAGTGTCCCCTATCTCGCAGTATCCTCTTCAGATGTCTCTCACTTATGTGGAAGGCGTGCCTACTGGCAAGTATTGATTTGATGTCCGAATATTTGAGGCCAAACTCAAAATAAACATTGATAAAACCCCCAAACTCCATCGTTGTGGTTGTTAGTTTTTTCCTCTGACCCGGAAGTTGGTTTGCGATGTCTCGCAGTAATGGTACGGGGCTCCGTACCATTACTGCTGCGGTTGCCGTTGGACATGGCTAAATCTGCTTTGCCTTCCCGCGTGAGAGTCAGGTATCTAACGAGAATGACGCGACAACTCGTTTGACCGCGATCTAGCATCTAGGATCGATTGCTCTTTCTTGGATCCCCGGATGTTAACACTGAATTTCGTACATTGAATTTTGATGGTGACTTTGGCGGACTGAATTTTTGGAAGTTGAAAATATTTGAGTTGAATATTTTAACGTTGAATTATTTAACGTTGAATTTTTTAACATTGAAAAATAAAGGTGAATATGATATATTGAAAATGTAAAGAGTTAAATTCAGAGGCAAAAAATTCAGATTGGTTATTTCAATGCATAAATATTCAGTGCTTATAATTCAATGTGTTTTTATTTTCAAAACCCGATGGCACAGATTTACTTCCATAGAATTGTATCTAACGCGTGTGAGAGGAAAATACCGTGATCTACTTCAAGCCTCCGGGAGGCTTGAAGGCCCGGTGGAGGCCCGGTGGCTCTCTGCCATCTACCTACTGATCTCTGGCCTGTTCACTTGACGTCCTCCGATAGAGGACGTCAAGTGGGCGTGGCCTATGCAGTGGGCGTGGCCGGGGTGACGTAATGGCTTCGGCTTCTTCACCTATCTAAAGGTGCTGCCTTCTGTGGAGGGAGCAGCCTTCAATAAGGTCTTGCTCCCCTTGTGGCTATGTGAGGGTAATGCAGCTTCTTAAAATACTTAACACTGCATATATTGATTAAACAGCTTTATAAATGTTTCAACAAAATCACAAGTATACAACCAGTATGAAATATATTCCTACCAGGGCCCCGTTCTGGATGTTCCAGCATGAACCTGGCCACCTCAACCTTTTCTCCTCCCTTGTCACTTCGTACGCGTTGTGGCAAACCATGTTCAGCGACAGCAGTCAGAAAACACTGGAGTACAGTGGAAGCCCTGTTGTTGGTATTGGCACTGAGAAACATAATCCGCCGGCTGTATCCATCAATACCTCCATGTATTACAATTTTCCACCTGTGAAGAGTTACCAAAACACTTATCTGATGTGGGAATATGGGTAATACAATGTTGGCACTACATTCTTGCAAAACCACAATAATAAATTAATAATAAATAAATAAATTAATAATATTTGTAAAATGCCTCATTAAAGGTCATACGTATCAGTTTATGATTCCCATCAATGTGCCATAGGGAGAGAGGCGGTATGGAACCCTTGGAACCGTGTTTAACTGAAGCCCACAGAGAAAATTACCAACCGGATCAACAGCTTTCAGACCGTGACGAACCCTGTGCTGTGTGACTCTTGAGGAGGACAGATAATTGTTTACATAGCAGTTTACAAAGTGTACTTTATTATAATTTTTTGAACACTGAAATATAGATTTATAAATACTTATTAACTGTCAAAAATGCATGAAGGGGGCTTCCGGTTGAGACACCGACACGATGGCAGCATAGAGTAACAGCTCCCGAGTATTTAAAATTCTCCATGCTCCATAAACATCGAATTACATTTAAGAACTGAAAATATTGAGTTAGAGGGGCAAGGATGTCAGCTAGGGGTAAAAAAGAAGGAAAAGAAATAAAAAAAACAGGGCAAACTGGGACTCAAAGTGGAAATGCTGACGCGGCTAGTCCTGAAGGAGAACCTACGGCTAACCTAGCTTTGATCCTCCAAGAATTAAGAGACTTTCGACAGGACAATAAATTCCAACTGGAGGAAATCAAAGGAGAAATAACAAAAACCAACGATAGACTGGAGGAGGCCGAAGACCGAATCGAAAAGGCAGAAGAAAGATTACTAAATGTCGAGGGTGTTCTGTCAGAAATGTTAAAACTCCATGCTCAAATGGAGACCAAATTAACCGAACAGGAGAGCCGCTCACGACGAGTAAATATCCGCCTATATGGGATTTCAGAAGGGGCCGAAAAGGATAGTGCATCAGTGACTGAGTTTGTAGAACAACTGCTGGGAAATAACCTCGACATTGCTGATACAACAACTCTACAAATCGAGAGAGCCCATCGCTCACTTGGACCTAAGCCACCGCCACACGCACAGCCAAGATCTATCGTTGTCAAATTCGCCAGCTTCCGAACCAAAGAGATGGTACTTCGCAAAGCATGGCAAAAGAAGGGCTTGATGTTGGAAGAAACACGTATTAATGTTGACAATGATTACCCGCTACGCATTCTGCAAAGGCGAAAAGAATATACCGAAGTAAGAAAAGCTCTCAAGGAGCGAGACATTAAGTTTCAAACGTTGTTTCCTGCCCGGCTGAAAGTGAAATTCCGGGAAGGAGAGAAGATATACGACACCGTGGAAGAGGCAACGAAAGATTTGTCTAAGAAGGGATTCAACGTCGTGCCTGTCAAGCAATCTGAGACAATGATGGAGCGCCTACACAAACTAAGTTGGCAGAGAAGTGGACGTGCGCGACAAGTGGAAAGCACTAGCTCTGGAACCTCTCACTACAAAGAGCGGCTGCAAGCCTTCCGAAGAGATGATCCACCCCGGAACGTGGACAGTGGATAGTACCCTGATGCAAACAGATTATCCAACTGATTCAATCTCCCGCCCTGTTTTGGTGAGTTTGATTATGTGACTGTTTAGCCCATAATAGAGCAATGTGACTATTTATGACCTAGCGACTAAGCTATATTTCTAAGAATCGGGACTATGGACATGGAACTCTGCTACATGGCCACCTCTGAGGGCCCTCCCACTTACCGAGAGGGGGGCTTTCCCTCAACGCCACCTTTTATCATCTGGTGGAGGGTCACAAACAAGACCCATACCGTGGAAGACGTTTTTATGTTTTTCTTTTTTCTTTACTTTGTTAAATGTTCAAATGTTGTTTGTTTACAGTTGTTCTTTACTGTAAAGGGGAAGTTTTTCACGCAAATGCAGGACATGACTATTGAAGTAAGCCTTAATGCAAAGTATAAGATTAGCCACATATAATGTTAATGGTTTAAATAACCCAGTCAAAAGAGGGAAAATTTTGTCAAAGCTCAAAAAAGACAAAGTCCAAATAGCCTATCTCCAAGAAACTCATCTAAATGCCACTGAACATGCCAAACTAAACAGAATGGGTATTAAACATGTATTTTCATCATCTGACAAATCAGGACATAAAAGAGGGGTAGCTATACTGCTAGCAAGAGGAGTTAATTATGAACATATGTCAGAACTCACTGATACAGAAGGCAGGTACGTGATGATAATAGGTAAACTAGAAGGGACAATTGTAAGTTTCCTAAATGTGTATGCACCTCCAGGCAATGGATGGCTGTTTTATAGGAAGATATTTGATTTGATGGCAACAAAAGCACAAGGGGTTGTTATCTGCGGCGGGGACTTTAACATACATCTAAATCCAAAACTAGATGTTTCATCTGGTAAGTCTGAGACTAAACCTATAAGTAGGAGAATGATTGCTTTAATGACAGAATTGGGCATTGTAGACGTATGGAGAGAATTATATCCCAATAGCCGAGATTATACTTATTACTCCTCTCCACATGCAGTATACACTAGAATAGATTACTTTTTCACTTTCAGTAGAGACCTACACAAAATTGAGAGGTGTGACATAGGCCCAATCACTCTTTCAGACCATAGTCCTGTATTTATTGCTCTGTCCTTGAACAGAGAGCAACGATCTACATTATGGAGACTGAATTCAAATATATTGAACAATCCAGACACCAAGGAATTTTTATCAGCAGAAATTAACACATTCTTCGAACTAAATGATAATGGGGAGGTAACACCAGTTATCCTCTGGGATACACTCAAAGCAGTTATGAGGGATAGAATTATTGCCATTACTTCTTCGCTGAAAAAAATTAGAAGACAAAAGTTACAAGACCTTGAGACCAAATTAAAGCATTTACAAAGGGTTCACAGTGTTACTTTAGATGAAAAGGAGAAACAAGAAATAAAAGAGATAAGGAATGAAATAGAGGAAATGAGCACACAGGAAATACAAAAGAAATTTATATTTCTAAAACAAAGTTACTATGAGGTTGGAGGTAAGGCAATGAAGCTTCTGGCATACAAACTAAAAAAGCAGCAAGCAGACAATACAATCTCCAAGATAAAAAACCCAGATTCTGGGGAAATTGAACACAGACTGGAAAAAATCCAGCAAAGCTTTGAAAAGTTCTACAAAAAACTCTATTCTCAGCATAATATTGATAATTCTCCTCACATTGATGCATTTTTGGCCTCACTTGACTTAACCTCGATTTCTGAAGAACAAAATGTACGATTAGCATCAGAAATGACAACTGAGGAATTAAACGCAGCCATCTCTAGGTTGAAAGCGAATCGTTCTTGTGGCCCAGATGGCTTTAGTGCGGAATGGTACAAATCCCTGCGAGAGCAGTTAGTCCCAAGACTACTAGACACATTTAACTGGGTCCTAAAGAAAAATAAAATCCCTCCCTCCTGGAAAGAAGCAACAATTTCTCTAATCCCCAAGGAAGGGAAAGACAAGCTTGAGTGTGGCAGTTTTCGCCCTATTAGTGTACTAAACGTAGACTATAAATTATTTACATCAATACTGGCACATAGAATAGACAAGATTCTACCTAATTTAATACATGCAGACCAGACTGGTTTTATAAGGGAAAGGCAAACACAAGACAATTTGAGAAGAACCCTTCACATTATTAATCACATCATACAAAATGGCACAGAGGCAATGCTTATAAGTCTAGATGCAGAAAAGGCCTTCGACTCTGTCAGGTGGTCTTTTCTGTATAAAGTATTAGAAAAGTTTGGCTTTCATAAATCTATCATTGACACATTTCAAGCCCTTTATGACAGTCCTTCTGCCAGGATTAAAGTTAATGGTGCCCTTTCAAAGGCATTCACCTTGGAACGTGGAACAAGACAGGGATGTCCAGCCTCACCCCTGCTTTTTGCATTATTTATTGAACCACTCAGCCAATGGATACGACAGAATTGTGAAATTAAAGGATTAAATATACATTTTGAGGAACACAAACTGGCATTATTCGCTGATGATGTATTAGTCTTCCTAACACAGCCTTCTCTGTCATTCCCTAAACTAATGACTGTTGTAGAAAAATATGGTGCTCTATCAGGATATAAACTAAATGTTCAAAAGACACAAGTGCTTACTTTTAATTATGATCCACCTAGTTCCTTGAGAGAGAAGTACCAACTGACATGGGAGGCAGAACATATACGATACCTTGGTGTTAATCTCCCAAAAGATATTTCAAAACTCTTCACCTTGAATTACGGGCCGTTAAACAATAACATTAAATCTGACATACAGAGATGGAGCCTCATTCCATTCTTAAGCCTTCATTCCAGAGTAGAATCCATAAGAATGAATGTGCTGCCGAGATTGTTATACCTTTTCCAAAGTCTCCCAGTGGAAATACCCATGAAACAGTTTATCGAATGGGATAAAATGATATCAAGATTTCTGTGGCAAAGTAAGAAACCTAGGATTAGGTATAAAACTCTCCAGTTACACAAAGATTGTGGTGGACTAGGCCTTCCATGTCTGCGTGACTATAACTATGCAGCCCAATTAAGACCTCTGGTATGCTGGTGCAACCCATCATATTCTGCGAGATGGAAAGATATAGAGAGCAATATGTCCCATCAGATTCCTTTAGCAGCTGTTATGGCAGACAATAGATTAATGAACAACATGATGGTTAAAAACAACCCCTGGAATAACACCACTTTGAAAACATGGCAGAAGACAATAAAACTCTGTGATTTGGAAAATACACTAAAAATACTAAGATGGTGTGCTTTTGACACAGATTTCTCTCCTAATAGTCTGGACTCCAGATTTAAGACTTGGATCAATGGGGGGCTTACGACTTACTACAGCTTTGTAAATAAAGGAACACTTAAGAGCTTTGAATTGTTGCAACAAGAGCATGGACTACAACGCCAAGATTTCTATAGGTATCTCCAGGTTAGACACTACTTTCAGGAAAATATAACCAGAGCAATAGAAGGGCAAAAGACAGGTATTTTGGAAGTACTCAAAGGAGCAATCAATTCATCAATATGCAAGAAGATTGTGTCTAGACTATATCAAGGGTTGCGCCAAGCCAGCCCAGACAACACTCTATATATTAAGGAGAAATGGGAAAAGGAAGGTGGTCTTTTAATATCTGAAGAAGATTGGGAATGCTTATGCAGACTACAATGGAGAACAACATCCTCAAATACTTGGCGAGAATATAGCTGGAAAAATTTGTCCAGATTTTTTATAACTCCACTACAACAACGGACCCAATTACCTAGTACAGCCTGCTGGAGGGCCTGTGGAGCAAATGAGGCCAATCATTTTCATATCTTCTGGGATTGCCCAGTACTAACTTCATACTGGCGAGACATACACTTCCACTTGGAAGCAATCTTTAAAGTTATCATCCCATGTAGGTTTGAAACTTTATACATAGGAAACATCTCATTTGACTCATGGGATTACAGAGATAAAATGTTGTTACTTATACTTCAGGTGGCAAGCAAAAAAGCAATCTCAAGAAGGTGGTTAAAACAAGACTCTCCTACCATAGGAGAATGGTTGGAGGTGGTTCATGTTATATATAAAATGGAAAAGTTAACCTACTCCCTCCGAATTCAGACTGACACATTCTCTAGGACAGGGGTTTTCAAAGTGTGAGAGAGTGAGCCCCCCCTCAGAGAAAAAAATTCAGCTGAGCCCCCCCCCCCCCCAATTTTTTTTTCTAAATACCTGTGTTTTGAAAGCTATTTTTATTATTTTACACATTTCAAACATCTCCGATCATAATTTTAAAACATTTGGAACATATTTTTGAAACATTTGAAACAAATTTTTTAACATATTTTTTAAACATATTTCTGAAACATTACATCTTTTTGCGTTTTTAAACAACAAAATGTAACAACTTTATCTAAGCATGTTTTAGCGTAACCTTTTTTAAATACATTTGAACATCTTAATCTGTGTAAACTGCCAGTTTACAGATTCATTCAGGGTCCCCGACTCTGAATTTTCTGAGTCGAATCAGATCTGCCTTTTCAGTCCAGAGATTCGACTATTCGGCGGGGTTTGTTTACCGGCGTTGCTATGGTGACCTCAATTATTATAACCAACTGAAAACGACGCCGGTTTGAAACTAAAACTGTGATTCTGAAAAAAGTATAAATGCTATCAAAATTCCGTTTCGATAGTATTGAAGATACAAGTGTGTAGATTTGTTTAATGGTTTGAACGATGGTAAACGGTTGAAAAAGGAATGAGTTACGATGTCTAGAAGTAGGTGTATCAGAATGGGCTGACGTCTTCAATGAAAACAGCTGAAAACGAAGCAGTATGAAACTAAAACTGTGATTCTGAAGACAATTTAAATGATATCGAAATTCTGTTTCGATATTATTGAAGATACAAGTGTGTAGATTTGTTAAATGGTTTGCACGAAGATAAACGGTTGGAAATTGATTTAGTTATGTTACTTCTACAGTTGAAGTACGACTGATGATTTGAATCATCGTCTTCCAGGGTTTTCTTCAGGTTTATTTTTTTCTCACGTCGCGCCCCCCCTGAAGAACTCTGGCGCCCCCCAGGGGGGGCGCGCCCCACAGTTTGAAAACCACTGCTCTAGGATATGGTCTAAATGGACTGGGTATATTGAACATATAGGCTTACGATCAGATTTTGTCTGAAGCATTCTTTTTTTTCTTTTTTTTTTGGCTGTATTTGTTTATATCTATATATATATATGCTTGTCCTTGTAGTTATATTTTTGTATTTGGTTTTCTTTCCTTTTTATTGTATTTTGTTTTTCCTATATATCAGGAATCTGTAAATCATAAGAGAAACTATGTAAAAGGAAAAGTATCCTACGATGTTTGAAACTTGGTGGCCTCAATAAAGATACAATTTAAAAAAATAAAAAAATGCATGAAGGAACTTTTTCTTGATTGGAATACATAATAATATGAATATTATTATTATTATATATGTAATATGAAGAAAAGAAAGTGCTAGAAATATGTCCAAAGTGACTGTTTTTTTTTTAAACTGATACATTAAGCATTTTGTCTTCAACTTACTGCGAGTCAATAACAGTCAAGAGATGACCAATGCCTCTGCTATTGGTTGCAGAGGGAACTAACTCAATGTAGTGTAAATGAATCGTATTAAGTAATACGTATGAAGTGTATTACTACACACCTGCTGCTGTTGTAAGTAGGCTATAGCCTTGATGCTATTCATTATACTACATCCATGGTAGCAATGCATTTCACTAAACACCATTGTTTGATAAAAAATGTTTTTGGCCGATGAAGATTATTCTGAGATAAACTAAAATCGGCCAGCAGATGAATGGGTCGGGCTCTACAAGGTAGTAGTAGCCTATTGTGTTTACCTTCCAATCAATTGTCCTGCAATAGTCTCTTTTTCAATGAGGTTGCATCAATTATTTGATTTGTGAGCACATTTACATAAGCATGTCAGATGAATGTTGAATGAGTTTAGCAATAAGTGTCCTCACCTTATTCCCAGAGAATTCAGATGTCCAGTCAGTCCTTATACCTGCATTTGGGCAATTTGAGATGAACTGGAATATAACTCTGCAGAGTTCTTCATCTGTAATGTTTGAATATGTCTGTCAGTAAAGACAGACATATTCAGTCATCCTCCTTTGAATGGTCCGCTTGCTTACTCCAAGCTGTTTCGCAATGTTTCTAACTTTGAAGTGGCTCTCCAGGAGATAAAGCATCTGCCCCCATGGCATGGCTTGCATATGTGCTCCATCGAGCTCATGAATGGCCATGGATAAAAGCTGAAAGACCTGTTCCTCATTGGGCAAATCCCCTTTGGCTGCTTTAATTGTCAGCACATGGCTAATGTTTTCGTGAAATAGGAGAAGGTGATCCGTCCCAACTTCAGTTCTCAGGATTTCATCTGTAGCATCTGCGATGTGGGCCAGGCTGAAAAAATAAATCATGACATTAGCCAGCATTACTGATTATTTTTATTCTTTCTAGTGATTTTCAAAAGTTGAAAATGTCTGCATCCCATTCCATAGAAATGTATAGGACGCCATGTTTCAATCCGGTGTCCTTTTAATAGGTCCATGTACCAATCCAACCGTGCGCCAATGAGCAGCTTTTCAATGGATATGTTTGGGATATTTCCCCGGAGTCCTTATAATAGGCTACGCCTATAATATGAACCCACCCTTACAATAATAGGCTAAATAGCCTATAATAGACACATGCTAACTAGCTGCAGTAGCCTACCAAAGCCAGCAGTTGTAGCACCTCCAGTTCTAGGACACACTGAATTGAATAGGCCAACCAAGTGCAAACAAGACAGTAGATCATCCATCCATCCAGTTTTAAGATATGTGTTCCACCTAAATACTAGGGTGACATCAGCAGCTGATGTCATACTTGCCAACCCTCCCGATTTTCCCGGGAGACTCCCGATATTGCCGGTAGACTACCGTTTTCCTCCCGCGGTTAACAAACTCCCGCATATCTCCAGATTTCTGACAATATTTCAAACATTTCTCCCTTTCTCCCCACTTTTGTTATCACAACAACTATCACAACAACTACCGGGGCGGCAAACAGCGGGCTCCACAAATTAGAGTCTAGGGCATTTTTGTAATGAACATAATGTAATGTAAATTTCCTGTACGTTAATGTCTCATTTTCGTCCGCTTATCCGGGGTCGGGTCGCGGGGGGAGCAGCTCAAGCAGGGGGCCCCAGACTTCCCTTTCCCGGGCCACATTGACCAACTCTGACGGGGGGATCCCGAGAAGTTCCCAGGCCAGTGTTGAGATATAATCTCTCCACCTAGTCCTGGGTCTTCCCCGAGGTCTCCTCCCCACTGGACGTGCCTGAAACATCTCCCAAGGAAGGCGCCCAGTGGGCATCCTTACCAGATGCCTGAAACACCTCCCAAGGAAGGCGCCCAGTGGGCATCCTTACCAGATGCCCGAACCACCTCAGCTGACTCCTTTCTAAGTAAAGGAGCAGCGGCTCTAATCCGAGTTCCTCACGGATGGCTGAGCTTCTCACCCTATCCCTAAGGGAGACGCCAGCCACCCTTCTGAGAAAACTCATCTCGGCCGCTTGTACCCGCGATCTCGTCCTTTCGGTCATCACCCAGCCCTCATGACCATAGGTGAGGATAGGAACGAAGATCGACCGGTAGATCGAGAGCTTTGCCTTGCGGCTCAGCTCTCTTTTCGTTACAACGGTGCGGTAAAGCGAACGCAATACCGCCCCCGCTGCTCCGATTCTCCGGCCAATCTCACGCTCCATAGTACCCTCACTCGCGAACAAGACCCTGAGGTACTTGAACTCATTCACTTGGGCTAAGGACTCATTTCCTACCCGGAGTAAGCAATCCATCGGTTTCCTGCTAAGAGTCATGGCCTCAGATTTAGCGGTGCTGATCCTCATCCCAGCCGCTTCACACTCGGCCGCCAGCCGATCCAGTGAGTGCTGAAGGTCACAGGCTGATGATCCCATGAGGACCACATCATCTGCAAAAAGCAGTGACGAGATCCTCAGACCACCGAACTGCAACCCCTCCCCACCACGACTACGCCTCGATATCCTGTCCATGTATATCACAAACAGGATTGGTGACAAGGCGCAGCCCTGGCGGAGACCAGCACCCACTGAGAACGAAACTGACTGGCTGCCGAGGACGCGAACACAGCTCTCGCTTTGGAAGTACAGGGATTGGATGGCCCTGAGAATAGACCCCCTTACCCCATACTCCCGCAGCACCTCCCACAGTTTCTCCCGGGGGACCCGGTCATACGCCTTCTCCAGATCCACAAAACACATGTAGACCGGATGGGCATACTCCCAGGCCCCCTCCAGGATCCTTGCGAGAGTGAAGAGCTGGTCCGTAGTTCCACGTCCGGGGCGAAAACCGCATTGTTCCTCTTCAATCTGAGGTTCGACGATCGGCCGAACCCTCCTTTCCAGCACCTTGGAGTAGGGCTGGGCGATATGGACCAAAAGTCATATCTCGATATCTTCAAGCATAATATCGATATAAGATAAATATCGATATTTGTCGAAGGGGGGGGGGGGGGGGCGGGCGGGGGGGGGGGGGGGGGGGGGGGGCGGCGGCGCGCTCCGTGCGCAGATTTGATATTACTATTTCTGCCGTTCGGAATTGAATACAGTTTTATGGTTGAATAAACCGTGGACTAGACACTGCCTACGCCTCCTATTAGAGAACATTATAATATATAACATCACGGCCAAAAGCTTTGTGCGGCCAATATTATGAACCGTAACGACTGCGTGGGGGGGCGGACATGACATGCTATTTTATGTATTCTTTAATATAGGTATTAGTGGGCAACTAACACAGTATTCAAAGACGTTCCCGAAATTCTGCCGTGCAGCCACGGTTTACAGCGGATGTATGCAATGGCTAGGCGCACATAGCCTTTAGCCGTGTTCTGTAATATTCTAGAACACACGGGAGGCATATCGCAGTTCATGTACTTCAGCGAGTCAAAGCCAAAGTTCCTTTCCCCCAATCCTTTTCAACCATGGCTCAGATAACCCCCAATACAGTCTCGTTGTGGAAATACAAGAGACGTCAAAGAACCGACAAGAAACACTTGCGTTACAGTGTGTGTGTTCTATGAGGGGCCGTTTAGGACATAACTAATTGAGACACTCTCACACACATACCTATGAAACACTCTTACACTCACTACTGAAACACTCACACATACATACATACTCGTCTGAAACACTTACACATACATATGAGAAACACACACGCATACATACATACCTCTGTGGCATATACACATACATATGAAATGCTTACATTCATACAAGTGAAACATTTATACGTATCTATCTGAAACACTCATGCAAGCACATATTTGTATAAATGTTTCAAATGTCTGAATACGTTTTTCAGTTATATGTATGTATGCTCTTACATGAGGATGTGCAAGCGTTTCACATGTAGTATTCATACCAGTAATTTCAGTAGTGACGGTGAGAGCGTTTCAATAGTGAATGTAAGAGTGTTTCATAGGTATGTGTGCATGAAATTCCAAGGTCAAGGTCGGCATTTAAACTGGAAGGCGGGAACAAAGAGTGCATTTTTGAACAGCCAGAGCGCGCCAATCTGAGCCAAAAAACCTGAAATGTCAGTCACGCTCTTCACCGTTGGCTTAGAAACCGGCACTCTTTGTTCCCACCTTCCGGTTTAAATGCCGACCTTGACCTTGGAATTTCATGCACACATACCTATGAAACACTCTTACATTCACTATTGAAACGCTCTCACCGTCACTACTGAAATTACTGGTATGAATACTACATGTGAAACGCTTGCACATCCTCATGTAAGAGCATACATACATATAACTGAAAAACGTATTCATACATTTGAAACATTTATACAAATATGTGCTTGCATGAGTGTTTCAGATAGATACGTATAAATGTTTCACTTGTATGAATGTAAGCATTTCATATGTATGTGTATATGCCACAGAGGTATGTATGTATGCGTGTGTGTTTCTCATATGTATGTGTAAGTGTTTCAGACGAGTATGTATGTATGTGTGAGTGTTTCAGTAGTGAGTGTGTGAGCGTTTCAGTAGTGAGTGTAAGAGTGTTTCATAGGTATGTGTGTGAGAGTGTCTCAATTAGTTATGTCCTAAACGGCCCCTCATAGTGTTCACACACATATGTGGTGCTCGCACGGTCGTGTCTCATTGGCGGGCCAACGTCTCTGGGCGGGCCAGGCAGAGTAAGGGGAGGAGCATAGATGCTTTGTGACAGACCGGACATTCCAAATCAGCGCGCTTGAGCCTCCGTTTTTTCAAAGGCGAGCGACAGTTTTTAAGCACACTCCACAAATTACGTGATTTTGTAATTCGTCCAGACAACTTATATCCAAACCATTTCCATACTATGGAGCCGTTGGTCTTTCGCTTGGCAACAAGCTCCTCGGAGCTGCATGCGCAGGCGGACTCCATAGCTGTGTTCGAAATCGTTCCCTATCACGGATATAGTGCACTATATAGGGTGCTCGCCATTTTGTAGTGGTGTTCGAATTCTCAGTGGTTAATTTCATGCACAATATAGTGCACTTAAAATACCCAATGAATAGTGAACGATTTCGAACACGGCTCATGTTTCAAAAAGTGACGTGAGTCAGTGGAGGGGGGGGGGGGCAGGCAGAGACTGTGTGTGAGCCGGAGGCAGAGCGGGAGAGACATAAGCAGAGTTATGAAATAGCAGGCGGCAGGCGCGGTTCGAAACTGGTGTTATTTGGAACAAATGTGCTATAATTTCAACGCAAATTAAATTATATCGATATTGACGATATGGTCATATCGATAGTTTAGTAGTTTCATATCGTGTTTGAAAAAATATCGATATATTTTAAATATCGATATATCGCCCAGCCCTACCTTGGAGTAGACTTTACCAGGGAGGCTGAGAAGTGTGATACCCCGGTAATTGGCACACACTCTCTGGTCCCCCTTTTTGAACAGGGGAACCACCACCCCGGTTTGCCACTCCTTTGGCACTGTACCCGACTCCCACGCGATGTTGAATAGGCGTGTCAACCATGACAGCCCCTCAACACCCAGAGCCTTTAGCATTTCTGGCTGAATCTCATCAATCCCTGGGGCTTTGCCACTGCGGAGATGTTTGACTACCTCAGTGACCTCCACCAGGGAAATTGACGACGAAACACCATCAACCTCGAGCTCTGCCTCCAACATAGAGGGCGTGTTATTCGGATTCAGGAGTTCCTCAAAGTGTTCCTTCCAACGTCCGACGACCTCCTCAGTTGAGGTCAACAGAGTCCCATCCTTACTGTACACCGCTTGGATGGTTCCCCGTTTCCCCCTCCTGAGGTGCCGGATAGTCTTCCAGAAGCACTTTGGTGCCGACCGAAAGTCCTCGTGTACGTTAATGTAAAAAACATAAAATAATTACATATTTAAATTAAAACATTTGATTGATACTTGCATTTGAAAGAACGAGCGGTCTGAAACTCACCTGGCCATTTTGTTTGATGCCTTCCAATGCTTCCAAGTCTGTTCCAATCACACCGCCACGCAACGTAGGCAACAGCAAATTTAGTTGTTTATTTTAAAGCTGGTAGCCGGCGCGCTGTTTATTACTGTATAATAAAGGCCCATCAAACACACTGTTTTAGAAGCATTCGCTTCATGTGCTCCGTGGAAGTAAGGGTATTCCCATTTGTGCAGTCGTTATTACGACTTGTCGCATTCAAGTGCTCTGGTCGTAAATAAAAAAAACTCAATGGACGATACAAAGTTTTTTCTCCATTTAGGATTTGTGTCGTATCTACTGCAGAGCTCATTTGTGTTACAGCAGCAATTTCCAATTCACAATTAAAAATATTGTGCTCGTAATCTGAGATACTGTAAATACAACTATGCAGATGAGTAGGCCTGCAGGAAGGAAGCATCCCCCCCCCCCTCCCCCCAAATGACCGTTGACTGTTGCACTGTTAATTGACGGCAATGGCGGATTCACAAGATTCAGATCAGCGGTAAATTTGTCCTATATATTATAAAATTGACTTTGAATGGTGAGTCAGCATTCAAAGTCAGAGTATTAGGGCCACATATGAAGAAAAAAAATATTTTTGACACGTCGACTAGTAAATTAACACGTCTGTTCAGGTCCCCCTCCTAAACAGACACATTTTTCCGCACAAACTTTTCAGCGTCCTTACACTAATCACCACACTGTGGCTCTGCCCTAAAACAGCGAGGATCTCTTTATTGTTAAACCCGATTCTGAAATACAATTTTACCAAATGATCCACACATCCATTGGATTCAGTGAAGGCCCTGTGGAGCGGTTGCTATCTCTCCCAACTAATTTCAACTATCCTCAACATTTCGAGTTTAATGTCGACTTTAAAGTCGACAAATCGAGATTAAAGTCGACATAATATTTCAACTTTATTCTCGACATTTCGGGTTTAATCTCGAAATTTCGAGATTAGAGTCGACATGACATTGCAACTTTATTCTCGACATTTCGAGTTTAATGTCGAGATGTTGACTTTAAAAAAATATACATAAATATTTTTGCCGTGACGAGATTAAAGTCGATACTTCGACTTTAATCTCGTCACGGCAAAAATATTGATTTTCTTCATGTGTGGCCCTACTACTCGGTAGTAATTTACACTATTGCAATTCATATCATTATTAAAGTTTTTCTTCTTATTCCGTAACTATTTGGCTCATTAACTTCAGAAGTTTTAACCATTTTACATTTAGATGAATAGGCCTATGTTATGGCTAGGAAGGGCTGAAGTTAAAAAATAAATGTGAGTGTGACTTTTTAAAGAATGCACTGGTTAAAAATAAATATATATAAATATAAAGGTTAAATATGCCAATAAAGAAGTCAGGCTACTAGCTAGCTATCATGAGATCATGTATTTATTCAGAAAAGATATTACCAGTTAAAAAGCATATACCATAATGCAAAAGTTGAAACTATTTTGCGTGCACATTAGGGCTGCCCCCTGAAAGTCGATGATTCGATCAGTCGGGAACCCCGGCAGTCTTTTTTTTTTCTTTGTCAGTGGTGTGCATTAATAAAACCTATTAATATTTAACTAAAAAAATTAACTACAAATATTTAATGTGGGTCCCGCCGTTTTATTTTATTCAAAACAGGGCAAGAACATTGATGGCGGAGCTGAGCCAGCTCCTGCGGCAGTATGGACTATCTCCTGCCCCCTCCCTGCCTCAGGCCACCCCACCTGCCTTCCCCTCCCTGCCTCAAGCCACCCCACCTGCCTTCCCCTCCCTGCCTCAAGCCACCCCACCTGCCTTCCCCTCCCTGCCTCAAGCCTACCCACCTGCCTTCCCCTCCCTGCCTCATGCCTACCCACCTGCCTTCCCCTCCCTGCCTCAGGCCACCCCACCTGCCTTTCCCTCATTCCCCCCCCTTCATCAACTCAACCGCCCTGACACTAGTTAGGGCGGGTCTTGGAAGGCTTTTCCAGCCCTACAAAAAAAAGAAAAAAGATTTTGCACAACAATGGGGGCATAGGTTTTTTTGTTGTGCCTCTACAGTCCAAACTCAAATACCAACGGTAGAGGAGACCTCCGGGCTCCAGGCAGCTGGCCTTGGAACCAAACAAGTCGTCTTCCCAGATGTGCAATGCACATCTGGGCAATTCATTGCTGTCTTGGAAGATGGTTTTCCACCCCTAAAACTAGCGGGAGGATTCAAGATTATGAGGAGCTGCCGCAGCAGGGATCTGATAGACGCTCCTATGCCTGCATGGGGCTATACAGTGAGCTTTCTCAAAAACAACAGCAACCTAAGTAAGGCAGTGGCCTATATAGTCCCCATGCAGCATAACCTGACTTTAAAGGAGGTTGAAAAAGAAATACCTTAAAATCTCTCTTTTGTTTACATGTTTTATTTTGCTGTGATACACCATCATTTCTGTACATTACATTTAAGGAGGACGACGTGGGGCATCTCTACCCTCAGGAGATGTGCTGCAGGTGTAACTCTGCAGTGCCGTTGCATCTTTTGCAGAGCCACCTGCAGAACTGCAAGAGCAGGTAAGCAACTGTCACTATTCCGTTACTTTTTCAGTTCCAGTACAGAATTTTTTTAGTGAGCATGTGTGAGCCAAAGCTAAACTTTTCCTACGTATAGTTGATTTATTGACTATCAATCATCTTGGTTGGTGGTTCTTACACTTATTATGCACTCTGATAGTGTTGACTGCTGTGACCAAAAAAATCTAATGTTGTTAATACACAGCCAAGGCTCTGTAAACTTGTATGTAGACAAAGGGTATGTAAACAAAGGGGCCCACCATAGCTAGCAACATGCCTGTTAACATGCCATTTTACAGAGCCAAGGAGTTGTAATAACAATGTTGTTTTGTTTAGCACACACACAGTAAGGACAGGTAGCGGCTCGTCAGGAGATATTCACAGATTTTGACTAAGTGATTTTCACAAGAAACGTTCTCCACAATGGCTGACTCCACCCTTAAGAAGAATACAAAAAAATCTTTTTTTGCTTGATAACATTTACAAAGCCATGTATATTTATACAGTACATCTCTTTTAATGCAACTTTTCATAGACAACCTGTCATATTTATCTTAATCTACATCTTTGTTATGTTCTGTAGCATTGGAACAATGGGGACAGACTCCAGCAGGACGTGAGTAAAAATGTGATCTACATATTACAGGGCTCCAGACTAACTTTTTCCTTGGGTGCACTGGTGCGCCTACATTTTTAATTTGGGTGCACCAGCACGTATTTATGGTGCATCCAAGTTTTGAGTTGTTGAGGGGGAGGGGGGGGGGGGGGGTTGGACCGTGCATGCCTTGCGCTGAGTTGTGGGGGGGGGGCAACCCGGGCAGCTGCACCGGTTGCACCGTCGATATTTACGCCACTGATTAATAATATTTTGACCATTAAATAAATGCCTTCAATAAATGCCGAATCTGTATCTCTCATAAAGAATATCGTCAGACAATGCCAAGGGATTGGTTCTGTCCCGAAAAACCCTCTGTCTCCGGACTGGAGAGACGCCTGTACGATAAGTGCGCCGAGGTCCATGGGAACACCCACAAATGGTGACGCCATTATCGGAGGAGGGGCTAGGAAGCTGCGCACGCCGATATAAGTAGCCGATCTCCGGGTAGACTCGCTGAAAAGCTGCTCCCGACCAGGTTTGGTTGCGAGCGTAAGTCACCATGGTAATACTGCGACGATTAAAGAGATCGACTTTCATGGTACAGCTAACCCAGGCTTTCAGCTCAACATACCTCGCTAACCCTCTAATCGAGCTTCGTAGTACAGGCCCCTGGATTGGGCTTCGCGGGTTTGTTTACCGGCGTTGCTATTGTTACCGGTCTTGCGTGTTCCAACGGTAATAAATCGCCGTCTAATCAATACTTCATTCACTGCCTCTTCCGTGGTTATTACAATATTATGAATAGACTGCTCTGTAAAAAAATAAATAATTATATTTATACCAGATACATTTTCAGTCGCACCGGTGCGCCCAAATAAAATATTTGGTCGCACTACCCCGAATTCTAGGCGCATGTGCGCCCAAATTAGGCGCACTCTGGAGCCCTGTATTATTTTTCTCTAGATAGATTACGTCACAGAAAGCATAACAGAGGTCATTAGGGATGAGAATCGAGCGCCGGTTCCTATTCAGAACCGGTGCCCAGTGAACCAATTCTTTGGAATTGTCAGCAACATTTATTTTTTTGATAAGAAAAGATAGTCCTTTATTAATCCCCCTTAGGAGAAATTCGCAGTGACCAGCAATACAGTGGAAAAAGAGAGTGCTACAAGAGTATACATACAATAAATTTACCAATTTGAAATAAAATATAATTAAACTATTAGAATAAAGATAACATACTATACTACATGTAACTATGTAAATGTTAAATGTAAATGTGCCAATGTGCAGAGGTTCCTGAGGTAATGCAAATGAAATAACTAACAAGGTTTAACTAACAAGGTTTAACAAGGCTACTCTTACACCTCACCTCCACAAAAAAAAAAAAAAATTCTCTTTCCCTTTGTGTCTATCCGCCATCCGTCTCAGGACGGCACTAAAACATGTGTAGGTTTCACAGGTCAGAAAGTCCAACAACAGGTCAAGTCATTATTAATCGAAATTAACATGTTAATTTGACAGCCCTAATTATTATAATACAGTGAAGAATCAAAGGACAGATTTTGATTGATATTACATGAAATGTGTTCTTTTTAAAAACAAGATTTGAACTGTACTATGTTGTGTGCATGTTCTCATTTTTGTGTCATTAAGGACTATTCAGCAGCAGAGCACATGGTCCATGAGGATTTGCCTGTTGCAGAATCATCAGTTGCTTTTCAACTGCTGGCAAGGTGTTGAAAATCAGTCTTTCATGTTCTATTCGATGAATGCTCATTGTATTATTAACCCAGAATCCATTTGACCTTGTTGTTGTTTTTCATGCGTTTTTCAGCTGAACCTGTTAAAACATGGCAGGTTCCAAAGGGCCTGACTGCTGCTGGCTTTGTCGCATACTTGACGTCAATTTACCCCCAAATGGAGAGGAGAAACTTTCAGTTATGCAAAATTAACCGCCATAGGGTCCTTATCTCCCTTGAGGAGAAAACCCCTGAACAATTACGGTCCGGTGGAGTGTTGGGTCGTTTGGCTCTATATATTCGCCCTGAGGTTAAGTACTGTTCTTTATTGAATTTTTACAAAATAGATGTTTCAATGTTGTATTTTTTTTTTTTTTCATATTTCATAGAGTGACATTAAGAATGAGGAAGAAAAGGACTTGCTGAGTTCCATGAGAAAGTAATTAGTGGTGTTTTCCCTTTCTCTGCACAAAAGCATACATGAGAAATTGTCATGCATTTAGTAATGTATTTGAAGTGCACAATACAAATAAATTATAACTATTTTTTTGTGTGTAATCTCACCCTTTATGCATCTGAAACATCAAATCAGACAAGTGATGAGGATGAAGGAATGCTGGTAAGTTTACTTAACTAAGCTGTTATTATCTGTGACATAAAGTAAATGAAATACCTAGTACAATAAAATGGCACATAGTAAATTAGATACCACCTTATAGTAAGGATGACAAATTGATCCAGTAAATCAAAATTCTACATTGTTTTCTCTCCATAGCCAACATACATCATTTATGATTAGAAGGCATATGTATTTAATTCACTAAAACTTCTGAAGGGTTAACAGATTGGAAAGTATACTTAACTGTGTGCACCCCAGTTAACAAGGTCCAGCATTTTTTTAACTCTAGAAATGTTTACAGGACTTGTCTGATCGAGAAGTAGACCTGAACCAGGATGAAGAGCAAACGGTAAAGCAAGCGAGATCTATGAGTTATTCAAATTAAATCTAATCCATAGAAATGGGAGTTAAAGTGCTACAAGAAGAAAGGCATAGTAATTACAACCATACTGACCTTGAGCAACAGGAGGAGAAACATTGTCTGCTTTGTTGGATTTTCGGCAGTGATCGCAGCACAAATGCAACACACAAATCAAAATAAATAAATAATTGCAGTGACAAATGAGAAAAATGACTGTCAGTCTCTGGCCAGGTATATACTGAAGGGCCAATCAAGGACAGTCTTTCCTTGATTTATAGATAGAGTGATATATCCACCCCCTTTTATTCTGTTTTCGGTTCCTACACCAATGTATAGAGAAAATTAGAACTTTTTGGGCATACAGCTCTATTAAACATTAAGAGACCAGTCTGTTATTTGGTAACCCTTCCTTTTACAGTCCCCTAATTACTAGGTATTTACCCGGTACATACATGGTAAATCATAGTGTATTACTGGGTAATTACCACTGGTATTAAGAATGTAAATACAGAGGTAGTTACCCGGTAAATACATGGTAAATCATAGTGTATTACTGGGTAATTACCACTGGTAATAAGAAGGTAAATACAGAGGAATTATCCGGTAAATTATGGTGTATTACTGCGTAATTACCACTGGTAATAAGAAGGTAAATACAGAGGAATTACAGCTGATGTACCAAGTAAAACCTCCACTATCACCCATCAACTCAACTAAGTAGCGTGTAGTAGTAACTGTTTTAGGTTGGTAATAACTCCGATATTGTGTACTTCCTAGGAAATTAGGCAACCAATTCTTAGAAACATCTATTATCCAAGGTTTATGTTGGTAACAGCCCAAATTTAATGATGTACTATCTAGAAATTAGCATAGTACTTCCCAATAAAATACTTTTTCTTAGTTATTATTCATAGCTACACCCATTTAGAAAGGGTTTATTCGATTTACCACTATGGAATTACTTACCTGGTGACAACCTCTGCAGGAACAGTTTTCCTCTAGTGTCATGGTACATCTTCTTAAATACTGGGTACGAAGCCGTTTGTTTCCATGGTATTACCAGGTTCTTACCATATAATTTATAATAGATACATTCCATTATCCATGCAGTCAACACAAACATGTACCATGTACGTTCTGCGACGTTACCAAGTAAAACACAACAATTTACCCAGTAAGTAAGCTGAAACTGTACTGCAAAAAGGAAGCCTCGTTTGTTTCCATGGTATTACCAGGTTCTTACCATATAATTTATAATAGATACATTCCATTGTCCATGCAGTCAACACAAACTTGTACCAAGTACGTTCTGCGACGTTACCAAGTAAAACACGACAATTTACCCAGTAAGTAAGCTGAAACTGTACTGTAAAAGGAAGCCTCGTTTGTTTCAATGGTATTACCAGGTTCTTACCATATAATTTATAAAAGATACATTCCATTGTCCATGCAGTCAACAAAAACTTGTACCATGTACGTTCTGCGACGTTACCAAGTAATACACGACAATTTACCCAGTAATTAAGCTGAAACTACTGTAAAAGGAAGCCTCGTTTGTTTCCATGGTATTACCAGGTTCTTACCATGTAATTTGTAATACATTCCCTTTTCCATGCAGTCAACACAAACTTGTACCATGTACGTTCTGCGACGTTACCAAGTAAAACACACCAATTTACCCAGTAAGTAAGCTGAAACTGTACTGTAAAAGGAATCCTTGTTTGTTTCCATGGTATTACCAGGTTCTTACCATATAATTTGTAATACATTATTCCCTTTTCCATGCATTCAACACAAACTTTTACCATGTACGTTCTGCGACGTTACCATGTAAAACACGACAATTTACCCAGTAATTAAGCTGAAACTGTACTGTAAAAGGAAGCCTTGTTTGTTTCCATGGTATTACCAGGCTCTTACCATATAAGTTGTAACTGGTTATTCCCTTTTCCATGCAATCAACACAAACCATATATGTTCTGCAACATCGTTCACCAGTAGTTAAGCATTTGAATTGTTGTTATAAAACCCCAAACCACTGTTGATGAAAGGCATATTAAAATTAAACAAAATCAAAGGCTTATCTTTCAAACAATGCATATCTCACAAACAGGCACTGAACACTGAAGAAATCGGACGAAAAAAAGAGCCGTCCACATCAACTCAATTTAAATGTTACTGATGGTTTTTTCATAAAACACATGACAGTGTTATGGCAAGTGACCACAAGGAAGACTGCTTCAACCTCTACAATTTGAATAAGTGGTGAATGCCATGCAGCAATCTGCCTATGGGAGCATCTTTGTGGTCATTCGCAAACCAATGAGTCCACTCGATGAATGAGAGATGGCTCTTTAGTGTCTTCTCCGTGAGGTATCCCTGCAGTCTCCACATCTGGGATGTGAAGGCTGACCAAGACCTGACCAGGTACCTCCAAATCTCCCCTTCCATACTGTAATAAAGAATCAGAAGACAAGAAAATAAACATTAGGACTGTCAATTAATGAACATTTCTAGAACATGTAGAACTCAAAGATTATTTTGTTTATCAGTTAAAAAAGGATGCTGGTCCTCTGGCCATTGTGTTTGGTCATATTGAAAAGAGAAAAAGGCATAGCCATAAATACAGTTAATAGGACGGGAGGGGACAGGCTGTTAGCTCCGGTTAGCCCTTTAGCATCGAGCTAGCGGAGCTTCTGTCATTCAAATAACTCGGACATGTTGTTTAAAACCTATAACACCCAATTTATTAAAATATCCGGATTTAATCGGGCTCTCTCCCATAAGTACAGTTAATAGGACGGGAAGAGACAGGCTCTGTTAGCCCCGGTTAGCGCGATGCTAAAGAGCAGCTCTACCGGAGCATGCCATCTCAACAGGTGCAAGTTAGCCTCCGGTTTGATATTTGCCAGATATTCGGTTTACCACCCAATCGGATTCATCAACATAAGTGCAATACATTACGGGCTTAGTATGTTGAGGACGGTTTAGGACACCGTATCGCGAAAAATGACAAACACATGTTGACGCCATCGATTGTGCAACAACGTCATTTACGTTCTCTTTCAAGCAATCGTGAGGTATCTCACATATGGGTACGCCTCCCCGCGTATCCCTCAGAAGCACTTTATCACTACGCCAGCCGTGATTGGCTGGCCACGTCTGACGCACCCCGGGTCAGCCCCCTATATAAGTATCTGACCGTGCGTACAGCGTCATTCAATTACCTCTTCTCGCTCAGAAGTAATTGTTGACGATACTGCTAAGTGCCGAGGTTCTATGCTACTGTCCACAGAGTGAGCTTACCACTCGCTCGCCGGGCGCTAGTGCCTTACTAAGCGGTTGTCGACGGATAGACTTGTCACCAAACATCTATCTTTAACCAGCCTGTCTCCAAACAGTGGTTACTCGCTTCTACAGTGTCTAGCTTGTATCCAAACATTAGTCACCGGGAACGTCTAGCTGGAAAGCTAAACCGAATCAGCTGCAAAGCTGCAATAAATAAAAATACAACTGGCCAGTCTCCAAACTGCAGTTAAGCCATGGCTTCTCCCCCTCCTCAAACGGTGGATGGGAAGCCTGGACGGGTGTGCGTTTGTGGGAACCATATCTCGGAGAGAGATACCCACCTCACCTGCAATGAGTGCCTCGGGCTGAGACATGCCCGAGAAGCACTGGCTCCCATGGGTACCTGCGACCACTGCGCACGGCTCCCTATGAAAAGTCTCCAACGTCGGCTAGCTCGCCATGTTAGCCTGACAGACGATGACCCGTTGCTGTCGGGGGCCCCCCTTCCTAGCGACCATATCCAAGTAGCCACAGCGGGCGCGAGCACCGACTGGGGTGAAAGGATGGAGCAAGAAGACCTAAGGGTGATGACCGAGTCCGAATACCTGGGGGGCTGCGAGGCCCACGATGAGCTGGACTCGGTCGATGGCTCGGACGAACCGATCCTTTTTGAAGAGGACGGCGCCGACCCGTTCCATCCGGTCGAAGAGGCTGGATTACGAGGAACCCTGCTTGACCTGCACCCAGAGGGTGCGAGAGGCGATGACAGCGGTTCCCCGACTATCGGCACGAGCCTACATGACGTGTGCAGGCGCGCTGCCGCCAAGCTGGAAATTCCATGGCCCAACGCTCCGCCCGAAAAGACCGGTTCCCGGTACGAAGGCAAGCGTTTACCTCGGGTGAAAAGCGCGGAGAGGCAACTTCTCCCCTTGTTCCCCGAGTGTGTGGAAGAGGCTACCCGCACCTGGTCGCAGCCTGTTGCTCTTGGTGTGCGGGCCCTCAATACGTCGTCCATGCTGATGGCGTATCAGGCGGAGCTACAGGACGAGATGTCAGGGTCGGGTGTCATGGACCGCAAACTCTGGGACGAGATGCGTGTCGTGACCGACCTATGCCTCCGTCTTCACCGGTGCACCGTGCAGGCTTCTGGAAAGGCTATGGGCACCATGGTGGCGCAGGAGAGAGCACGTTGGCTCAATTTATCCAGCCTCTCTCACCGCGAGAAAGTACAGCTCCTCGATGTCGCGGTGGATCCAAAGGGCTTGTTCGGCCCCGCTATGACCACCATGCAACGTCGCTGTGAGGAAAATAAACGGGAGGGGGAGGCTCTGCAGTTCTGCATGCCCAGGAAGACGCAGCCTCCTCCCGCTCCGACTTCTCGGCCATCCTTTGCACAGGTGGCGGCGAGGCCACCGCCGACCTACAGGATTTCGAGACGCCCTGGTTCGCACCCCAGACCTCCAGCTCAACCCAAGACTGAGGCTGGGGCTGCGTGGGCCAACAAACCAGCTGCACCAGTGGATCAGCATGGAGGCAAGCCAGCGCCACTTCGCCCACGCCCGGGCAAGAGGCCTAAGCAGTCCGCCTAGCTCGCTGCCGGGAGAGGGAAAACGTGTCTGCCAGACGCACGCTCCTCTCCCACAGCAAAGGGGTATGTCCGGAGGGTTTGCCGTTGCGACTCAGGACAGCTTACAGTTCCAGAACCCCTCCACTGTCGAAAACACACACATGTTTTCAGCAATAAAATTGTACCCCCTAGTGCACCCAGGCCGAGGGCCGAGGGCACTGCTTTTGGAAAAAAGACAAAAAATAAGCCATATGAGCTCTTTGTCGGAGCAGGCTATAAACAGGGGGACGCAACGCTCCCTGCCACAAGCGGGCGGCGTTGCTCCACCTGTGGCGCCGGCGCCGGCAGTGGGCTCACTCGCACAGCGAATGCAGCACTGGCGGCCAATTGTGAAATCAGAATGGATTCTGAAAACCATAGAAAAAGGGTACAGAATCCAGTTTATGCATTCCCCTCCGAGTTTCTCGAGAATAATACACTCGCAGGCAGTGGGGGAAGCGGCTCACTTTCTTGCAGCAGAGATAAAGTCTCTACTGGAGAAACGCGCCATTCAAGTGGTTCCACCAGCTCAAGCAATGAGCGGGTTCTACTCAAGATATTTCATAATAAAGAAAAAGGCAGGGGGCATGAGACCTATATTGGATCTGAGGGCGTTGAATACGCATCTCAGACGATACAGATTTCGGATGTTGACACATTCAGCACTGCTGAGGTTCGTACGTCCAGGCGATTGGTTCACCACCCTGGACCTGGCCGACGCATATTACCATATCCGAATCTACCCCCCGCACAGAAAGTTTCTCAGATTTGCCTTTCAAGGGGTGATTTACGAGTTTTCGGTTCTTCCTTTCGGACTGTCACTAAGCCCGCGAGTCTTTGTGAAATGCACAGAGGCCGCGTTAGGTCCACTCAGTACGAAAGGGATTCGTCTGGCAACCTTTATAGACGACTTCCTCCTGGCTGCGAGTTCAGCACAGGAGGCAATTGCTCATACGGAACACACGATGGCACACTTGTCATCGCTGGGGTTCAGGTTCAACTTGAAGAAAAGTGTACTGACCCCTTCCCAGTCAATAACTTTCATCGGGCTGTCTCTGGACTCAGTCACAATGAGTGCTCAACTAACTCCGGACAGAGTGAAGGCGATACATGCATGTCTCGCTTTGTTTCGCAGGGGAAATTATGTCACACTGAGGGATTGCCACAGATTATTGGGTCTGATGGCGTCAGCTCTGATGGCGGTTCCCCTTGGCAGGCTGTATATGAGGGGTTTTCAACGCTGGGTGTCGAGTCTCGGTCTGGACCCACGAGTTCATGCACACCGACGCATATGTGTTCCAGTAGACTGCACGCTGGCGCTTCGTCAGTGGAAACATCCGTATTTCCTTACACAAGGCGTGCAACTTGGCACGATATGTGCGAGGAAGGTGGTTACCACCGACGCGTCTCTATGGGGGTGGGGTGCCACCCACGAAGGGCGATCGGTGAACGGCCGATGGAGATCGGAACTGCGCTCTGTTCACATCAATGTTCTCGAACTTATGGCAGTGTTCCTGGCGCTGAGACATTTTCTGCCGTATGTAACAGGCGCTCATGTTCTGGTAAGGACAGACAATACGACGGTAGTGGCCTACATCAACAAGCAGGGAGGCTTGCGCTCCCCTCAACTACACAGACTGGCACACAAACTGATCCTCTGGAGCAGCGCCAATCTACTCTCACTCAGGGCAACGCATGTGCCTGGAGTGATGAACCACGGCGCGGATTTACTCTCACGAGGGCACCCTCGTTATGGAGAGTGGAGACTTCACCGGGAGGTGATGGAACTGATTCGGAACCGCTACGGGTGCCCGTCAGTAGACCTGTTTGCCTCCAGGGAGAACACACAATGTCCCCTGTTCTTCTCTCTGAACGATCCAGAGGCTCCGCTCGGGGTGGACGCATTGGCGCATGCGTGGCCGCGCACACTCCTTTACACATTTCCCCCGTTGGCTCTGATAACCCCGACATTAGACAGAGTAAGGACCGAGGGTCTAATTGCTATTCTGGTAGCGCCGAATTGGCCTCAGAAACAGTGGTTGGCGGAGATAACGCAAATGCTTTATTCACAACCGCTGCAACTCCCGCTGCGCAGGGATCTGTTGTCCCAGGCTCGGGGGGACATTTTTCATCCCCACCCAGAACGTCTGGCTCTCTGGGCTTGGCCCGTGAAAGGATGAATCTTACGTCATGTGGCCTGCCACAGAATGTTATAATGACCATCCAAAGCGCGAGGGCGCCTTCGACGCGTACTGTGTATGAGGCTAAATGGCGTGTCTTTGAGGATTGGTGTACTTCTACTGATGAAGTCCCCTTCCAGTGTTCTGTTGATACTGTGTTGATATTTCTACAGTCTCTCTTTGACAAGGGGAGGGCGTTTTCTACGCTGAAGGTGTATCTCGCTGCCATATCAGCATGTCACGTGGGTATTAACGGCAAGACGGTGGGACAGCATCCCTTGGTCTGTCGTTTCCTACGGGGAGCACGTCGTTTGCGCCCTGTGTCAAAGCCTCTATCACCTGGGTGGGATTTACCACTGGTGTTGGGGGCTTTATCGGGGCCTCCTTTTGAACCATTGTCGGAAGTGGACGCGAAAACGCTTTCCCTTAAGACGGCGTTGCTCATGGCGTTAGTTTCAGCAAAACGAGTTGGTGATCTACACGCTTTGTCGGTGCATTCGTCGTGTATGCAGTTTGGCTCTGGAGACTCTAAGGTGTCGCTGCGGCCGAATCCGGCGTATGTTCCTAAAGTCATGGACACGTCTTACTCGTGCCTTTCCATGGAGTTTAGTGCTTTCTACCCTCCGCCGTTCACCTCTGAGGAGCAACGGCGGATGCACACGCATGTCCTGTACGCGCTCTGAGAGCTTATGTGTCAAGGACTCTATCGTTTAGGAAGGCGGATCAATTGTTCGTTTCATGGTCTGGCCCTCACAAGGGTAAACCTATCACAAAACAGCGTTTATCACGCTGGGTTGTTGAGGCTATAGCTTTGGCTTATTCAGCAAAAGGGCTGGAGGCGCCTGTTGGTTTGCATGCGCATTCAACAAGGGGCGTTGCCACGTCGTGGGCCTTGTTTAAAGGGGTTTCGTTGCAGGAGGTGTGCGAATCCGCTTCTTGGGCTTCACCCACTACGTTCATGAGGTTTTACCGACTTGACGTTACTGCGCCTCGCTTGGCTCACGCTGTTTTGAGTGTGACCTCAGGGGGAGCGCAGGGCGCTCTGTCATGATTGGAATGGTCACGTATCGTTGAGGTTGGCTTGTCCGGCAATACGGGAGTAAACATATCCCATATGTGAGATACCTCACGATTGCTTGAAAGAGAACTTAAGGTTACGACCGTAACCCCGGTTCTCTGATAGCATGAGTGAGGTATCTCACCGGATTGCCCTTCTTGCGGTGAGCGAGAAGAGGTTGCTACCTTGAATGACGCTGTACGCACGGTCAGATACTTATATAGGGGGCTGACCCGGGGTGCGTCAGACGTGGCCAGCCAATCACGGCTGGCGTAGTGATAAAGTGCTTCTGAGGGATACGCGGGGAGGCGTACCCATATGTGAGATACCTCACTCATGCTATCAGATAACCGGGGTTACGGTTGTAACCTTAAGTTCTGGCTGCTACCTGTTTTAGGGACCGTCAGCAAATTACACTCACCGACTGGTGGCAGAGACGTTACCATGGAATTGTTTCAGGAAATGGGTGAGTCACACAAATATATTGCAATATAGTTTTTTAATCATAATGCAGTTAATAGTTTAATATTCAACAAAAATAGACTAAACTATATTTGAAATTATTAATTGCATCCCGTTTAACAATAATGCAATATATTAGCAAAGTTACCTGCAGTAAGTAGCAGCCCACCATTGGCAACTACTACTACAATCAGGTGACAAAATGTATTTTTTAGTGATTTTTATGTTATTTTATATGATTTATTTCCAGAAACAAATCCATGGTAACGTCTCTGCCACCATCGGTGAGTGTAACTTGTTGACGGTCCCTAGAACAGGTAGCAGCCAGAACGTAAATGACGTTGTTGCACAGACATCGATGGCGACAACATGTGTTTGTGATTTTTGCGATACGGTGTCCTAAACCGTCCTCAACATACTAAGCCCGTAATGTAT
This sequence comes from Gadus chalcogrammus, assembly GCF_026213295.1. Classification (NCBI taxonomy): domain Eukaryota; kingdom Metazoa; phylum Chordata; class Actinopteri; order Gadiformes; family Gadidae; genus Gadus; species Gadus chalcogrammus. Next base: position 25,452,545 of record NC_079426.1, read on the forward strand.
TGCACTTATGTTGATGAATCCGAATGGGTGGTAAACCGAATATCCGGCGAATATCAAACCGGAGGCTAACTTGCACCTGTTGAGGTGGCATGCTCCGGTAGAGCTGCTCTTTAGCATCGCGCTAACCGTGGCTAACAGAGCCTGTCTCTTCCCGTCCTATTAACTGTACTTATGGGAGAGAGCCCGATTAAATCCGGATATTTTAATAAATTGGGTGTTATAGGTTTTAAACAACATGTCCGAGTTATTTGAATGACAGAAGCTCCGCTAGCTCGATGCTAAAGTGCTAACCGGAGCTAACAGCCTGTCCCCTCCCGTCCTATTAACTGTATTTATGGCTATGCCTTTTTCTCTTTCCAATATGACCATACACAATGGCCAGAGGACCAGCATCCTTTTTAAACTGATAAACAAAATAATCTTTGAGTTCTACATGTTCTAAAAATTTTCATTAATTGACAGTCCTAATGTTTATTTTCTTGTCTTCTGATTCTTTATTACAGTATGGAAGGTGAGATTTGGAGGTACCTGGTCAGGTCTTTGTCAGCCTTCAAATCCCAGATGTGGAGACTGCAGGGATACCTCACAGAGAAGACACTAAAGAGTCATCTCTCATTCATCGAGTGGACTCATTGGTTTGCGAATGACCACAAAGATGCTCCCATAGGCAGATTGCTGCATGGCATTCACCACTTATTCAAATTGAAGAGGTTGAAGCAGTCTTCCTTGTGGTCACTTGCCATAACAATGTCATGTGTTTTATGAAAACACCATCAGTAACATTTAAATTTAGTTGATGTGGACGGCTCTTTTTTTTGTCTGATTTATTCAGTGTTCAGTGCCGGTTTGTGAGATATGCATTGTTTGAAAGATAAGCCTTTGATTTTGTTTAATTTTAATATGCCTTTCATCAACAGTGGTTTGCGGTTTTATAACAACAATTAAAGTGCTTAACTACTGGTGAACGATGTTGCAGAACATATATGGTTTGTGTTGATTGCATGGAAAAGGGAATAACGAGTTGCAACTTATATGGTAAGAGCCTGGTAATACCATGGAAACAAACAAGGCTTCCTTTTACAGTACAGTTTCAGCTTAATTACTGGGTAAATTGTCGTGTTTTACTTGGTAACGTCGCAGAACGTACATGGTACAAGTTTGTGTTGACTGCATGGAAAAGGGAATAATGTATTACAAATGATATGGTAAGAACCTGGTAATACCATGGAAACAAACAAGGCTTCCTTTTACAGTACAGTTTCAGCTTAATTACTGGGTAAATTGTCGTGTTTAACTTGGTAACATCGCAGAACGTACATGGTACAAGTTTGTGTTGACTGCATGGATAATGGAATGTATCTATTATAAATTATATGGTAAGAACCTGGTAATACCATGGAAACAAATGGCTTTGTACCCAGTATTTAAGAAGATGTACCATAACACTAGAGGAAAACTGTTCCTGCAGAGGTTGTTACAGGTAAGTAATTCCATAGTGGTAAATCGAATAAACCCTTTCTAAATGGGTGTAGCTACGAATAATAACTAAGAAAAAGTATTTTATTGGAAAGCACTATGCTAATTTCTTGATAGTACATCATTAAACTTGGGCGGTTAACAACATAAACCTTGGATAATAGGTGTTTATAAGAATTGGTTGCCTAATTTCCTAGGAAGTACACAATAAAAAACAGTTACAACTACACGCTACTTAGTTGAGTTGATGGGTAATAGTGGAGGTTTTACTTAGTACTTCAGCTGTAATTCCTCTGTATTTACCTTCTTATTACCAGTGGTAATAACACAGTTATACACTATAATTTACCGGATAATTCCTCTGTATTTACCTTCTTATTACCAGTGGTAATTACCGAGTAATACACTATGATTTATCATGTATTTGCTGGGTAACTACCTCTCTATTTACCTTCTTATTACCAGTGGTAATTACCCAGTAATACACTATGATTTACCATGTATGTACCGGGTAAATACCTAGTAATTAGGGGACTGTAAAAGGAAGGATTACCTGTTATTTTTCTTAAATCTTCATCTCTACATTACTTAATGGAAATGCTCTTAATGACTATATTCTTATTGGGAATTTGGTAGACAGCAAAACGAGACACTGAACATTTGGAGTGGTCTCTCAATTTTTTCCAGAGCTGTATATCGAATGGCGATTAATCACTATGAATCATGATTAATCCACAGCTACCCTGTGATTAATCTGATTAATTAATTATTAATTGTTTGACAGACGTAATATACAGCATATACAGTATATATACCTAAAAATACAACGCTGCATGGGTCAAGATGCGAGTGTCTGTAATCTGGTTTGTTTGTTCAAATATATGTGACTGATTTTGCTGACCACACACTATTATTTTATGTTTATAGCATTCACCCATTGCAGTGACGAGGGTGGCTGCATCCCCTTCTATTTGGACAACAGACTACATGTCCCTCTCCAACAGTAAGTGTTTTGATCATTTTAGCCCAATACGTAGATTCATTTAATATGAAAAGTGTCTGCTTAATGCACTGCATAAACCAGGTCAAGCAGGTAGGCAGGGTGTTACGCCCCATTCTAGGGGCCTAGGACGCAACATGAAAAACCCCCATCTTCCCCAACTCACAAGTAGCCACGAGCACACGTTATTCAGTTTTAAATGAAAACAGGATTTATTCACACAATATTATCAACGTAAGTAAGGTAGGCTTCAGAGAGGGGCCAGGCCAAAATAACAAACAAAACTTCCCTATCTGAAACAAAATGGACAATCAACAATCAACTGAGCTCCCTTTCTAATTAAAACAAGAGAAAACAATACACACCGAAATAGCAGCCCAACCCTACTATTTCACAGAGAAACTTCTAAACTGAAATACAGGACTTAGTAAACGTGTGGCTTGTTGGGAGAGGAGGAGGATGGAAGTGTTGGCTGCCACGGTGGCCATCTTTACTCCTTTTATTCCTGTTAGGGTTTCCTGCCTCGGCCAATCACAATCCCCGGCCGAAATGAGTGGACCAATCCCCACCCAGGAATGGCAAATTCCTATTTACATAGGAGATTGACAAGAAACACAAAGCCACACACACAAACGCAACAGAATACAAAAACTACGACCACGGTCGTAACAGTGGGTTATACAGGAGATCACTTACCAGATCACTCCCATACTCCTGATCTTACACGCATAGAAGGAACATCAGATATAAGATCACTACTAAGACCTCTTTTATTTAAACACATTCATTTTTCCTTTGTTACTTTGAGTAAGGTAGGTTTTCATGGGATTTGTTAAAACACTGCCAAATGTAATTATTCCACGACCCTAATCTTTTAAAATAATGTTTTAAACCTAAAAAGGCACTGTTTTCCTATTCAAGTAGTAATGTCACTAATACAATCTTTTGGAATTTCTTTCAAAGATTGCGGCAAGGTTTGGAGTGCTTGGGGGTGCTGCAGGCTGCAGTAGGGAGCACTGCCTTGAGAAGGCTGTTTTCAGGTGGACCCCCTGCCCCACTGACAGCAGAGCAGGTGATGAATATGTTTGCCGTCAACTACTCTGTTCGAGGGAGCTCACGCCGGTCAGAGGAGGAGCGGGCAGTTGGCTACTGGAGGGACTGGCTCATCGATGTGGAAGGTATGCATACTTTGGTAACTTGAAATGAAAAATAGGGAATTGATGAAATAGGGCTTGGCAGTATCCACTACGCCCGATAGATTGCCTTCTTAACTGAGTTGTTCATAGGGAGCCTAGCGGTGTACAGACTTCTGTCTTTATTTTATCCCGTCAGACATTTTGGTCCATAAAAAAAAATTTAGGTCACAGAAATCCCATTTTTGGTGGGATTTCTGGGATTTTTTACCATTCATGGTTTGTTCAAAAATATGTGACCTATTCATCATGTAAGATCCCAATATTGCAGAAAGGATTTTGCAGGCCCCAACAAAGCACCCCTGCGGTAAACTATTAGAAACATTGTGCATTCATTTGATTGAAAGTGTTGTTTAGAATTTTTAGGTTGATATATTAATCTGTAATGATTATTTTCGGCTAGGTGAAGTGTACAAAAACATTTGCCTTGAGTAATTATATTGACTGAAGTCCTATCTTTTACATTGCAGGTGGAGATGCTGTATTGGTGGTGGAGGACACGGAGAACCGAGTGACGCTGAACCAGCTCCTCATGTTCGTCACTGGGGCGGACAGAGTTCCTCCCCTGGGATTCCCAGGAGAGCCAACTTTAAACTTTTTGCACACTGTCACACATTTGCCTTTTGTCTTCCCGGAAGCAAACACGTGTGCACGGATTCTAAAGTTGCCGCTTCACACCACATTTTAATCATTCAGTGATTCAATGATATCAGGAATCATCCAATCCCCCTGTTTTGGGTATGCTTAATGTTTTGCTGGTATTTAAACATTTTTTTTGCATGTTCTTGCTAATGTTTTGCATCTTCTTTAAATAAACAATGTTCCAGTTCCACGTTTTTATGCTTTGCCAGACCCTTATTGGATGACTACAATCAAAGCTTTTGTTTGGCCGTCTGCCAAAATAATACATGTTGGCTTACAACTAGTGACTCTACAATCAAGTCTTCTAACCGCCCAATAATTTTTTTCTTCTTTCTTGCCTTCTCAAATTCAACATTTGTATGGTTAATTATCTGCTGTCAGAGCACAGATTCTGTTTAATGATGGAAGCTTAAAATTTACTTTGAAACACAGATAAATGTGGTTGTCAATTCACAAATGCTTTCTGTTTCATCAAAGAAATTCCATTGTGATCATTTACATTGTTAAGGGTGCACTCACACTTGGCCATCTGGCCGTGGCCGTTGGCCGTTTTCACACCTAACCGTGCTCAAATGGCCCCATTGTTCTCTGGCCTGCACTCACACTAGGCCATCTGGCCGTGGCCGTTGGGCGTCGCAACTGTGGCCTGGCCACGGTAGGCTTCTTGTACATACGTCATCACGTCGTAAGTTACACGTCATCACCAAGCGTCCGCTGCATGGACCATAATAAAGTCTGCCGCCAGTCAGAGTTCTAACAACAATGGACAACAACACACAGAACACAGTTCACACTTAGCTGAGTCTGTTGCTTATTTGGATATATGTTTACCGTTTAATGGGAAAGAAGGCTCGTCGCCTTTATTATGTCCGTGGGCGTCGCATGGACTATATGTCATCCAGCTCAGGTTGCGTAGCCGTGCGTGTGCGCGCGTCGGCTCATTAGCATCTGTACCGTAGCGGCCCGTGCCGTAGCAGCACACCTCTCCCAAGTGGCCAAATTGGCCTGGCCTGGCATTACTGGCCACACTCACACTGGCAGATTTGAGCACGGTTTGGTGCTAAAACGGCCACGGCCACGGCCAGATGGCCTAGTGTGAGTGCACCCTAATTATCTCTCCTCTTGTTCCTGAGGGACCCAGGAAGTTGTTAACTAGGAGAGCCATACCGGAGTATCAACTATTCTGTACAATCCCAGGCCAATTACAAATGAACATACAGACATACATGCAGGGGTTCAAATGTCAGACAAAGTTTGTAGAACCCAATCTGAGCTCTGACATCCGCTAAAACGACCTACAAAGGACGATCTGGTCTCCTACATCCGCTAAAGTGACCTGCGAAGGAGCATCTGATCTCCTGCATCCGCCAAAGTGACCTACAAAGGACCATCTGATCTCCTACATCCGCTAAAGTGACCTACAAAGGACCATCTGATCTCCTACATCCACTAAAGTAACCTACGAGGACCAACTGATCTCCTACATCCGCTAAAGTGACCTACAAAGGAGCATCTGATCTCCTACATCCACGAAATTGACTTACAAAGGAGCATCTGATCTCCTAACATTTCTTCCTCCATGTGAGCTGTCTGTTGGTGTCCGCTATGTATGCACTTTGCACTTTAATACAGAAAGTAAGGGTTAGGGAAGATTCTTTTATGTGTGTAGCCTCTCATAGTCTATTTTTTCTGATGTTTAATGTTTGGTTTTATGTGGATATATGTCCTGTCTTGTAACATCAGGGACATTGATGGAAATAAGAGCTTGCACTTTGTCATGTTTTCTTATATCCCTTTTATATGTCTTTTATTTCGAATAAATCAAAATCAAAAATACACATCTCTAAAGTGTGACCTACAAGAACCATCTGATCTCCTACATGTCTAAAGTGTGACCTACAGGCAGTGATGCCAGTAACGCTTTAATTAGTTGTCACTCTAATCTGACCACTTTTTTCAGTAACAAGTAATCTGACGCGTTACTATTTCCAAACCAGCAATCTTACTACTATATAATAGCAGGCCTGTCGCACAAGTTACTCAAGTTGGTCAGTGCGCATTTGGCAAGCAGCCTGCAGCTCACACACACCCACACAGCATGCGCAAACGCACACATACACACGTACACGCGCACACATACACGTTTACCTTACCAACAGGGGACTATCGGTTTTCATTGACCAAGTGTGGACCTCTATTTCTGGTCATTTAAAAAATACAAAAACATAATACAGAGTTTAGTTTTAAGTTCTTTTGTCATAATATAACTTCAAATGTGTTTTTTAAATTTCTTTAAAAGAAGTTGCCAAGAGGGGACTTGAATACTTAAGCGATATTTACATATCAAAGAGGGGACTCCATTCACTGCAGCAAGGGAGCTGTCTGTGCCTAATGTTTCACTCAATGAGTGTTTGCCAACTGCAACTGTTGCTTCTGTCAGTGCGTTTACATGGGAAAACATAAATGATGGTCCCCACTTGGATTGTAAAACATGACATGACAAGTCCCCTGTTAAATGGTATCGGGCGACCCTCACACTCCTGCATGGATCTATTCATGAAGTGTGGAAAATAATAAATGTTATCCTCATCAATAATCAGAATCATCTTTTAAGATATATTTAGAAAAAAATGTGCGTTTAATTTGCAATTTGCAAGTTAAATATGGACAATAATGCGATTAATCACGATTAAATATTTTAATTGATTGACAGCCCTAGTTAGCCCTGTTATGTATACGTCTTTTTTTTCTCACGAAAAAATGTCTCTTATGAACTATGGAAGAGCTGTCTAAAGGCTCTATGGCAAATTATTTATTTATCACACGCGCACACTGCACAGACGTTTCAAGACAGGACACTGCATACACACACACTGCACACACGCACACACACACAGTGGCGGACTCAGACTGTTTGAAGGGCAGGGGCGAAAAAATAAAAAGGGCAAATTATGGACAACATGGGGCCCCACCAGCGGACACAGTGGCTTTTCTAACTTGATGGTGTTTTGTTCCCCCAACGGAGCCTTAAAGGCAGCGCTGCCTGGAAGTTCCTATCCCCTAACCTTAGCAAGCGCTGCCTTGAAGGTCCCATTCGGGGTAGTTGTTACATCTGAACGCTACGGTTGAACGCTGATTGGCTGTTACGTTACACATGTCACTCAGTGGCCACGCTGTTGAACGCTGATTGGCTGTCATCACGCGAAATTCGTGTCAAAGTTGAAAAATTTCAACTCGAGCGAATTTGTCGCGCCACAAATCCTCGTGAACGCGCTTGCCTGTGCACGGCGAAAGTGAGCGCGACAAATCAAAACAAATCAAAAAAATTTGCCCGATACGCGTCTATACGTTCACTTTGTATGGGATCCTGTCGCCCCGTCGAGTGGACGCACTGGAGAAGTTTCAAGACAGACAGCCAAAATTGAGATTTTTATTCAGAAAATAGCCGGTCCTTTTGCTTCCTGTAAAAAGCATGTTTGTGACACTGGATAACGATGTGGATACATCATCTACCCTGCATGTGGAGGGCCACATATGGTAAGAAATCGGTTTATGTAAACTTTGCTGCTGGTTCTGTTTGCTAGTAATGACCTGGCCAAAGGTTACCCACGGTCCTAAGCGATTGTGATCTGATTCTGGTTGGTGCTCCAGCTAGTATGCATTGTATATATAGATTGCAGCTAGTAGCAGCTACACACGGTGCGATTGCTATGCCAATGTGGTTACAGTTGTTTTGTCTGATTGAGATATGTGACGACTTGGAGCGTGGTAGGCCTATCCTGACATAAATATGTTCTTGCATAACCTGTGTGATGATCCTAAACTGTAGGGGATTTTATTTGCGGGCAATTTGCTTATGATGTTGTAACGAGAGAAGTCTACATTGGTCCTTCGCAAGTGTTTACTGGTGGTCAGGATTTGGCAGATGCAATTGTCCTCTGGGCGCTTGTTTTTTTTTCTTTTTTAATGCAACATAACATATGCTACCAGCAGCCCTTGCTTGTCTTCCAAAGGCTGATGCTCAGTACCTCGTTTCATTTCGTACCCCCTTTACAGTCTGGCATTGTTTGTCTGGTAAACTTTTTTGATGTCAAGATAAGTGTTAAATTGCCAACACTGTTCTTTGTCCTGATGTATTAGTATTACATATCCCGAGCCAATACCCTGGTGTTTCCAACGCCGTTTTGCAAAACAAGCCAAAACACAAACTGTGGTTTTCAACTTTTATTGTTCGAATTGGATTTTCAACACCTGACAATACACTGTAGATTATATTGTAATGCAGCGTTGAATGGATGCATAGCTTACATAAGGGTACCTAGCACTTTTCAAACCACACTCAAGCTTATGGTTATTGTCCCCACCACTTCTAAAAACCAAACTGACGCCCTTGAGCAGGAAGTCCCGAATTCGCAGGTACAGGATAACCCACTCTGTTCAATGCCAATCTTGCCAGTGTGCAGGGGAAGCATGGAGGTAGGTGGCAGAAAAGGTTTTACCATTAATCACTCACTAGAGATTTCATATTAGAGATGGCATGAAAGTTGTTTGCCCCATTGATGTCTGCCACAAATACCTCAGATTCAGACCATCCTTTGCCAAACAATATCCAGGAAGCACAAGCAGTCAGCAGCAGCTCAGTTGTCAACTTAGCCAGAACAAAATTGCTGTACTCAGCCCCCAGAGAAGAACCATATTCAATGTCCACGCAAAGGAGAAAGTTGATCATGTCTAAATTTTACATAATAATTTTTTATCTTAAAAATGCTCGTTAAAATGCTGATGCCCGCTTGCACCATACAGTGCATTATTGATGGGTTATCAATAATAATTGTAGATTGGTGTCACACGAGAACATGTTCTAGTGTTAATAATTCATGTTCACACTAGAACTACCAAAATTCATAGTTTACATATGTTAGACCTTTTTGAAACGTTGAAACGCAAGCTTTCTAACATTCAACTGGTAACGAGAGTATCATTCATAATCTCTCTTGAGAGCATATCCTCAATGTATACACCAAATGATGCAAAAAAGGGGAAATATTTGAGGAGCAATATTTTGTCTACATTCAGAGCACCTCGATTTATCTGGGAACTGCTACTGCTGGAAAGGAGTGCTATAGGCAGAAGGTTTCTATCAAAGAGACCAGAGCGTCTCGGTGAGGGCCAGCCACAGAATCGTTTTCTGTTGATCCCATGCATTGGGTTTTGCTATGCAGAGAAACTTTATTCAAGACGTGAGAGGGAAAGTGTTCTCAAGCATTATAACAAACCTTATATATTTAGTAGATACAGGCATTGAGAACGATGTCGGACATACCCTAACCCTAGCAGCCTTCATTTCCATTTGTGTAGCTAAGCTTGAGTCACTCTGCATGGCATATGTCAGTACACATTTTTGTAGATACTGCTTGATTGAAAGACTTGAAAAGATACCTCTGAAGCCGAGCCCAAAAAGAACAATCAGTGATCACAAAAAGGCTGTGCAACAGCTTTCTGCCACTGGCCAGAACACGGCTCAGCAAGTTTAACTCACCCTTTGATGACTGAAATAGGCCCATGTCTGTTCAGGCCTTCCCCATGTTTCAGTCACAATTTAGGTAAAGGTGTAGTCTCTAATGGCTTAGCAGTATTGTCCATTTAGTGAAATAGGATAAGCGTTCCGATTATGCTCAACTAAACAGGTGGATCGCAGATTAAATACACACAAATATTTGTGATTCTGCATTGCATAACTGTTGTCTGTTGCATATGCTGCCTTGTTGGTTGGTGTTAGGGCAATCCAACGATAGTCAGGTGGGCAACTCAGTCTAGAGCTCAAGGGGATGATTGAGCTCAGTTTGGCTCCCCAAATCCACCATGATCAGGTCCCTCAGGCGAAGCATAGGTATTTCTTTGACTATAGTGATCTTATTTACACTTTGAGTCACCTATTTGTTTGAAGAGTCTCAGCTGGGAGATATTTTATATTTGAAGAGATGAGCCTGGAAACTGCCCTTCCTCGATCACCTGTGTAGATCACAGAAAGGCAACCTTGAGGCGTACTTTAGCACAGGCTGATGTCCCCCCCTGCACATCAAGCAGTTGTCGAAGCTAGTTAATATAATGAGTATACAGTCTGATTCATGCTTTCAGGAAAGCTGGCTAGACAAAATAAACAGTGTCAGAGATATCAGCAGTAGTTTACAAAGGACTGTGGTATAGCAAAGGCCTTGTTGTAGTCATGGGCCATAATGAACACAGCAATATTGAAATACTTAATCGTTATTCTCATTATTCACAAAAAAGTTGTACTGGACATGGCTCAGTCCGTTTGATTGATTGATTGGACACGCAGTTTGTATGATTGCTACCCTCTGCATGTGTATAAAACTTCTGGCCTGACTGTTGCATATTTAATATTCGGAAACACTTTATAATAAGTTGCCATAAGAATTAGCAAACTAATCATTACCTAACCCTTTGTTAATATTTGTTTATTGTTACTAAAATATCTATTTGGCACAAGTTCATATTTCTTTTTTCACTGACCACAGAGTGTCACTGGTTAGGGTTGTGTGTTATGGTTTGGGTTAGGGCCGTGTGTTAGGGTTAGGGCCGTGTGTTAGGGTTAGGGCCGTGTGTTAGGGTTAGGGTCATGTGTTACGGTTGGGTTAGGGTTACGCAAACAACTAATATTTAATTAATGAGGAAAAAAATATTCGTTATTGGGTTAGATATTTTTGTCATAATTAACAAATATTTACAAGCGGTTATGTCATGACTAGTTTGCTATTTATTCTGGCACCTTATTATAAAGTGTTACCAAATATTCTCCTCTTAAACCGATTGAAAACCAACTTGAAATTAACATGGCATCACCTGATCTGCATGAAGATACGAGTGCCCTTTTCTGAGCACCGAGAAATAAAAATGTTCTTTAATCCAATAGAGAGGTAAAGACTCATTCATGTTCTCCAGTTTTCCCATCAGAAAAGTTGTGAACATTTTCTGTTAACGATTTAAAAAAAAATTATAATCGAATTACATTACGGGGGCTATGATTCTTGAAAGCACTCTCAATTAGTTTCTTGCATTTACATTTAGGGCAATTAGCAGACGCTTTTATCTAAAGTGACAATAAGTACTCTTGTCAGAAGAAGGAGAAACAATAAGTACAGTAAGTATGTTCATAGAACAAGAATAAGGTAGAATAAGGTACAGTAAGTATGTTCATAGAACCAAGTGCCAAGCACTAACAATTGCTAGCTTACCCATTCCCCGTATACATCAAGCTAGCTCGGATAAGACTCTACACAACTGTGAAAAGGTAGCCCCTCCTTTTCACGTACATAGGACACTACCCGCAACACGTAAGCTGATCAACACGCACACACGCATTCACACATCTGTTTATGTTGAGTATGACGCACGGTGCCGGCAACCGCGTCATGAGACATATTGATCACAACACAAAACCTTTCAGTTACTTGCATGTAAACATCCGCACAATCGGTTAGTTACCAGCCGATATGCTCCATAACCCATTCTCTGTCATTAACCCATACATTTTGCATTACACAAACAGACAATGACAGCCACACCCACTTCCTGGGTCCCCAAACATTTTGAACCCCGGGCAACACGAGCACCTGGAAATGCAATCATTGCCTGATTGGGATGCAAGAATATGACTTTTGTAAGGGGGGGGGGGGGCGTTATTTGCTATGTTTAATTACTATGGTATTTTTCAACAGTGAACTTCATCAACATTCAAACTGTTAAGATGGGTTATGAAGTGTGTGGTTGAATATGATTGGTATATGTTTGGTGGTTCTCATGTTAATGGAACTTTGCAAGTGTGAGCAACCCTCTGGTTGATATTTGGTTTTGTTTATCAAAGTATTTTGTTTGGCTTAGCCATTTCACTTTTCAAGCGTGGAAAATAAATCACAGTTTCTCACCGAATCTATGCTGCTGGCTGAATTTTTGTGGCGTACTCAAGATCTTCATTGCGTCCTAACCGCTACATCCCGAAGTGGAAGTGATTCGGGAGGCTCATTTTCACATGTGGTGTCAGAAGTGGGATCGTGGCGCCCCCTGGAGCAGTGAAGAGGAAGCCGACGAGACGGGCTCTGATACGACGAACGATGTCAGTCAGACGGCGCGCACAGGATGACCTAGTCCAGCCGGGTGAGCAGGAAGAAGGAGCTGTGGGAGGTGAGCCAGATGAGGATGCTGGCATGGGAAGAGACCCTGGGTTGCTGGACCTCTCATCTCTGTTTAGCCTCCTACAGAAGACCCTGCAGACCCAGGAGCGTGAGGCGTTCAAGCAAGAGCAGGGGTGGCGGAGTGTCCAAATGCAGCTCAACAACTTCATGATGAGCTGGGGCGGGATCGGAGAAGCGGTGATGGAGATGGAGCGGCCCCTGCAGCGCTAGCAGCATCATCAGCCAGGCTGCCTGTAGCGCCACCCGACGAGCCGCCAGCCGGACCGCCAGCAGCTCCACTGCACCCAGCAGCATCGTCCCAGTATCCTGGACCCGGGCAGCCGGGCCCAAATTGGCAGACGGCGATGATGTGGAGCAGTACCTGACCACGTTCGAGAGGCTGGTTACAGCCTACAGCTGGCCTCCAGCTGACTGGGCTGTCTTCCTTGTGCCCTATCTGACGGGAAGAGCACGGTCCGCATATGTGGCCATGGATCCATATGATGCAATGGATTACTTCCAGGTCAAAGAAGCCATCTTGGCGAAGTATGCAATAAATGCCGAAGTCTACCCTCGAAGATTCCAGGATCCAAACATTGAAAGAGGGGAGACCCCGAGAGAGTTCTACAACCGACTAAAGGATTTATTCCACAAATGCATTAAACCGGCTGGCAAGACAGTTGAAGAAATCAAGGAGATCCTCATCTTGTAGTAGTTCATGCACTCATTGTCCACAGAGGTGCGGGTGGTGGGTCAAGGAGCACGACCCGCAAACAGGACACCGAACGGCAGAGCTGGTCGACACTTTTCTGGCTGCCTGCCTTTGACCAAAAGGAGTTCCGCTTTCAAGGCTAAAGCAAACCTGTGGTGACGGGTAAGTCTTGGGGTTATGGGAGTGGGGCTAGTCCTAGAAATAGCCAGCAGAGTAGGGGCCCAAGCCACAGACAACATCAGCCTCAACCGAAAACACCACACTACCACAACACCTCGACCCACAGACACCTCAACAACCCGAACCCCCCACCAACCGAGGCAGCGTGTTACACTTGTGGTAAGCCAGGTCACTTAGCCAGGGATTGCTCAGGAAAGAGGGTACATTTGCTGGTGTATGTGTTGTGCCTGAGCTTAGGAAAGAAACTGTGTGCGGGTAGAGTGCAGATAATTGACATTACTGTTAATGGCAGACCAGTAAGGGCTCTTCTTGACACTGGCAGCACCCAGACCCTGGTGCGCCCCTACATGGTGGGTCAGCCAGACATGCTGAAAGGTGGGCGTGTCAGGGTATGCTGTGTTAATGGTGATGAGCATGAGTATCCCACAGCGGATATATGTGTAAAAGTGCATGACCAAACCTATAGGCTTAAAAATTGTATAGTTAAAGGGTTGAGCCATTCAGTGGTATTAGGTCAGGATGTCGCGATCTTGCCTGAACTAGTGCAGTCTACTCGGCCTGTGAGTATGGTTTGCTACGAGAGCTCAGACTAAGAGGGCGTTGGGTGATGAGTCAGACACCAGACACTTTTAGATGTCATGCCTTTTAGTCAAGAAGAGATTAGTCCACCTGAGAGAGTCAAGGAGCAGAAGAGTCGCAGTCAACGCAGACGGGAGAAGCTGTTTGGCACAGTTAAAGCTATGTCTAGGGTTGACGACCAAGCTGTTCCTAGTGAGGGGGAGGATATATGGGATGTCCCGGGTGATCTAAAAGAGCTACAGCAGCAGGATGAGTCCCTTAAAGAGCTATTTAGGAAGGCTAC